>NW_007740023.1:17809-19332 GCF_000696425.1 Galeopterus variegatus
AAAAAAGAATAAGAAAAAGTGAAACAGAATTACAGCAATTATGTGATACCTTCAAGCAAAATAACCTCCACATAACTGGCATACCCAAAGGAGACAAAAAAGGAAGAGAGGAGGAAAGCATGTTTAAGAAAATAATGGCTGAAATTTTTGCAAGTATGGAGAAAGATGACAGCATCTAGGTACAAGAAAGTCAGAGGTCACCAAATTCAATCCAAAGAGAAACACTGCAAGGCACATCAGAATCAAATGATCAAAAATCAAAGACAAAGAAAGAATACTGAAAGTAGCAAGAAAAAACAAACATGTAACATCAATGGGGTCCTAATAAGATTGTCAACGGATTTCTCAGTAGAATTCTTACAGGCCAGAGTGGGATGATATATTCAAAGTGCTAAAGGAAAAAGACTGTTAACCATAAATTCTGTATCCAGCAAAACTAACCTTTAAATATGAAAGAGAAATAAGTCTTTCCCAGATAAACAAAAGCTAAGGGAATTCATCAGTACTAGGCCTGCCTAACAAGAAATACAAGGTTAGAGAAGAGTATGTTAAAGCGTAAAAAAAAGCATTTGAAGGTACAATACTTGCTAATAAGGTAAGTACACAGATGATCTCAGAATAACCCAATGTTGTAAGGGTGAATAAGCCACTTATATTCTTGGTATGAAGATTGATTAAAGAACAAACTTAAAAAGATAATAACAAATACTTCGCCATATAAGAGATAGGCAATGTTAAAAGCTGTTACTTGAAACAACAAAATGTCAAAAAGTGGGGGAATGATGTCAAAGCATAGAGATGGCTTTGGTTTTTTTTCTTTTTTCTTAGTGACTGAAATTAAGTTGTTATTAGTTTAAAACAATCCATTATAACTGTAACATGTTTTTGTAAGCCTCATTGTAACCATAACATAAAACCTATAATTGACAAACTAAAAATAAATAGCAAGAAATCAAAATATACTACCAGGAAAAACCACTTAATCACATGGAAGACAGTAAGACTGAAAAAAAGGAAAAAAGGAAATATAAAACAACCAGAAAAAAGTAACAAAATGACAATAATAAGTTCTTATGTATCAATAATAACTCTAAATGTAAATAAATTAAATCCCCCATTTAAATGACACCAAGTGGCTGAATGGGTTATAAAACAAGAACCAAGAGTTTGCTGCCTGTGAAAAACTCACTTTACCTACAAAGACATACATTGACCAAAAATAGGGATGGAAAAAGATATTTCATACAATTGCAAACAAAAACAGAGCAGGAGTAGCTATACTTATAAGGGATAAAATAGACTTCAAGCCAAAGAAAATAAAAATAGTAAAAAAAAAAAAAAGATAAGGAAGACTATTATATAAGGATAAAGGGCTCAATTGAACAAGAGGATATAACAATTTTAAGTATACATGCACCCAGCACTGGAGCACTCATGTATATGAAGCAAATACTATTAGACATAATGGGAGAGATAGATACCAACACAATAATAGTTGGGGACTTTAATACCCCACTTTCAGC
>NW_007740023.1:20418-21560 GCF_000696425.1 Galeopterus variegatus
AACAAAATTGACAAACTTTTACCTAGATTAATGAAGAAAAAAAAAGAGGACTCAAATAAATAAATCAAAAATGAAAACAGAGACATTATAACCAATACCGCAGAGTACAAAGGATTGTAAGAGACTATTATGAACAGCTCTAGGCTAAAAAACAAGAAAAACTGGAACAATAGATAAATTCCTAGACACATAACAACTTACCAAGTTTGAATCATGAAAAATCAGAAAATCTAAACAGACCAATAATGAGTAATAAGATTGAATCAGTAATAAAAAGTCTCCCATCAAAGACAATCCTAGGACCAGAGGGCTTCACTGCCAAATTCTACCTAATATTTAATAATATTTAATATAAATATTTAATATTTATTAAGAATAACTAGTATCAATTGTGTTAGTCTGTTACTGTTGCTTATAACAGAGTACCTGAAGCTGGGTAAGTTATAAAGAAATGAAATTCATTTCTTACAGTTTTGCAGGCTAGGAAGTCTCTGGTCCAAGGAGGCACATGGGGAGAGGGCTTTCTTCTGGGTGGGAACTCTCTACAGGGTCTGGTAGATGCAGTGTATCACATGGCAAGAATGGCCTTAGCAAGAGGCCTAACGTCAGTCTCTCTCCTTATAAAGCCATCAGAACCACACCCCTGATAACTTATTACTTCATGAATGAATTAATCTATTCATGACAGCACAGTTCTCATGATCCAATCACCTCTCAAAGGCCCCACCCTTCAAATACCGTAATTGGATTTTTCATCTTCTTAACACTGCTACAATGGAGATTAAGTTTCTAATACATGAACTTTTGAGGGACACATTTGACCCACAGCATTCTGCCTCTGGCCCCCAAAGTTCATTTCCTTCTCACATGTAGATACATTCATTCCATCCCCAAAGTCTTAACTTGTTTTAGCTCAAAAGTCCAAAGTCTCTTCTGTGAAATCAAACAAGTTATCTACTTCCAAGATATAATGGTAGGACGAACATGACAGAAATTCTCATTCCAAAACGGAGAAACGAGCCAAAAGGAAGAGGTGACCGGCCTTGAAAAAGTCTGAAACCAGCAGGACAGACATTAGTTCTTTTTTTTTTTTGTCTTTTTTCGTGTCCGGCAATGGATCGCAACCCTCAGTGTCATGCCCG
>NW_007740023.1:22595-25667 GCF_000696425.1 Galeopterus variegatus
ATGTGGGATCTGACCCCTCGGCGGGAGCGCCGCGCTCTCAAGCGGCGCACTGTAGCAGTGCGCCACCGGGCCGGCCCCCAGACATTAGTTCTTATAGCTGGAGAATAATCCTTGACTCCATGTCTAACATCCTCTGCACAATGATTGGGGGGGTTGGACCCCCAGGTCCTCAGACAGACCTGCTCTTATGGCTTTCCTGGGTTCAGCTCACAGTTCGCCTCCCCCAGGCTAGCTTTGCACACTGATAGCTCTACAATTCTGGGATGTCATTGGTGGTTCTGCTCCCATGGCTCCATTAGGCATGGCTCTGGGGAAATTTCTCTGCTGCAACTCTGACCTCTAATGAAGGCTCTCTGCAGTGACTCTGCCCCTGTGACAGATCTCTTTCTGGGCTTCCAGGCTTTTTCATACATATTTTGAAATCAGAGTGGAGGCTGCCAAAGGAATCTTAAATGAAAAGAGCAAAGTTGGAAGCATCACACTATCTGACTTCAGAATATACTATAAAGCTACAGAAACCAAAACAGCATTGCAATGGCATAAAAATAGACCAATGGAACAGAACAGAGATGCCAGAAATAAGCCCATGCACTTACAGCCAACTGATTTTCAGCAAAGGTGCCAAGAACATACAGTGAGGAAAGGACAGTTTCTTCAATAAATGGTGCTTGAAAAACTGGATATCCACATGTAGAAGACTGAAACTAGATATCTTTCACCATACACAAAAATCAACTTGAAATTGATTGAAGACCTTAATTTAAGACCCCAAACTATGAAACTACTAGAAGAAATACCATCCTGTATTTATGATTTAATCATCTTATTATTTTTTCTTTTTTTTCTTTTTTTGTGACCGGTAAGGGGATCGCAACCCTTGGCGTGGTGTTGACTGCACCGCGCTCAGCCAGTGAGCACACTGGCCATCCCTATATAGGATTGGAACCTGCAGCCTCAGCATTCCCAGCGCCACTCCACTCCCAGCACCACACTCTCCCGAGTGAGCCATGGGGTCGGCCCNCCCAAACTATGAAACTACTAGAAGAAATACCATCCTGTATTTATGATTTAATCATCTTATTTTTTTTTCTTTTTTTGTGACCGGTAAGGGGATCGCAACCCTTGGTGTGGTGTTGACTGCACTGTGCTCAGCCAGTGAGCACACTGGCCATCCCTATATAGGATCGGAACCTGCAGCCTCAGCATTCCCAGCACCACTCCACTCCCAGCACCACACTCTCCCGAGTGAGCCATGGGGTCGGCCTAATTGTCTTATTTTTTTACACATACATTTAGAACCACACTAGACAGTATTGCAAATTTTGCTTCAACTGTGAAATATAGCCTAAGGAATCTTAAAATGAGAGCTACTGTACATATCCATATATTTGCTTACTGTGTTTTCTTTCTTTCTTCTCTTTCTTTCTCTCTCTCTCTCTCTCTCTTTCAAGATTCCTTTCTGTTCAGAAAATTTACATTAGCCTTTCTTATAGGGTATGTCTCCTGGTGACAAATTTTCTTAGTTTTTTTCATCTGGTGACAAATTTTCTTAGTTTTCTTCATCTCCTTCATTTGAGAAAGT
The DNA here is from genome assembly GCF_000696425.1 of Galeopterus variegatus. Classification (NCBI taxonomy): domain Eukaryota; kingdom Metazoa; phylum Chordata; class Mammalia; order Dermoptera; family Cynocephalidae; genus Galeopterus; species Galeopterus variegatus. Next base: position 24,178 of record NW_007740023.1, read on the forward strand.
CTTGATTCCCTCTTCATTTCTGAAGTATATTTTTTTCTAGTTATAGGATTTGGGGTTGAAATTTCCTTTCAGAATTTGAAGAAATATTGTGCCACTCTTTTTTTGGCCTCCATGGTTTCTGATTAGAAATCTGCTGTCATTTCTTTTTTTTTTTTCCTTTTTGTCTTTTTTACTGACCGGTGACGGGATCGCAACCCTCGNTGGGATCCGAACCCTCGGCGGGAGCGCCACCACGCTCCCAAGCGGCGCACTATCCAGTGCGACACTGGGCTGGCCCAGCCGTCATTTCTAATTGTTTCTCTCTTATAGGTAAGATGTGATTTTTCTCTGGCTGCTTTCAAGACTTTCTTTCTGTTTGGTTTTAGAAGTTTAATTATGATGTATTTTGCTGTGGATTTATTTCTTTGGGTTTATCTAGTTTAATCTGTACATTTATGTCTCTTGCCAAATTTGTGAAGTTTTCAGCCTTTTTTGATTTGTGTATTTTTCCAGCCTCACCTGCCGTCTCCTCTTGTTCTAGGACTTTGACGACATGAATGTCAGATGTTTTTAATTGCAGTCCTAAAGGTCCACGAAGCTCATTTCACTTTTGTTTGTTTGTTTGTTTTGTTTTGTTTTGTTTTTCAGTCTATTTTCTCTCTGTTGTACAGATTGGGTAATGTCCATTGCTCTGTCTTCTAGTTCACTAGTTCTTTCATTTGTTCCTTTTGTTCTGCTATTGAGCTCATCCACTGGGCTTGGTTATTGTAGTTTTCAGTTGCTTTTTTAAATATATTTTGTATTTCTTTGTAAGACTTTCTTTTTCTCTGCTAAAGCATTCTATGTTTTCATTTGTTCAAATGTGTTTGCATTTGCTTGTTGAAGCATTTTTGTAATGGTAGATTTTAAATCTTGTAAGATAATTTTAACATCTCTGCCATCTAAGTGTCAGCATCTATCAATTGTTTCTTTATTCAGTTTGAGATATTTATGGATTTGGGTATGATGAGTAATTTTCAATTGAGACCTGGATGTTTTAATATTATAGGACTTTAAATCTTATTTAAGCCTTCTATTTGAGCTAGATTACTGTAATGACACTGCAGCAGAGAAAGGGAAGGATGCTGCTTTGTTAATAACAGGTGGAAGTAGAAGTCCGCTTTCTCACTCAGCTTCCTTTGACACAAGCAGTGGGGCTTCTCATTATTGCTGGGAGTGAGTGGCAATTCCAGCTCCCCAAGAGATCTCCACTGACACCATAATGGCACCACTGGGTAATGGTGAAAATCTTGATTCTCCACTGGGCCTCTTCTGATACCATCTCAGTGGAGAGTGAAATTTTGCTACTGCTGGATGTGAATGAAAATCTAGGACACACATGTGATTTCCACTAATACCATGGGTGTGGGAATTGTTACTGGCTAGCAGGAGTGAAAGACCACACGTGTACTTAGGTTTCTCTGAAATCATCCCAGAGGGGATGTTTGGGTGCATCATAACAGCACTGGAAT
>NW_007740023.1:26527-28129 GCF_000696425.1 Galeopterus variegatus
GGAGTGAAAGACCACACGTGTACTTAGGTTTCTCTGAAATCATCCCAGAGGGGATGTTTGGGTGCATCATAACAGCACTGGAATGTAGAAGACTAGGCTCATTACCTGGCCTTTGCTGGTGTGGGTGGAAGTAGGGCCATATTGTTTTCCTGTTTGTCAGGGATAGCATAGTTATTATCTAGAAGTTTTCTTTCTTTATAGGCTGCTCCTTTAGTTGTCTTTTGACTGTAGAAAGCAGGCTTTTGTTGGATCTTTTTTACACCTTGGCATCCATTGTGTTTTCAGGTTTTTGAATTCTTTAGCTCCAAGCCTGGGATATATGAGGCAAAAAGAACCCAGGAGGCTAACAACCAAATTGTTTCTTGGGTCCTGAGGTTTCTAGCCAGTCCACTTTCTTCTCTCCACCTTTCATAGTCTTCTAGTATTTGTTTTATATATAATGGTGGGGGGTTTTAGTTGTACTTAGTGGGAAGTATAGGGAAAAGTATGTCTACTCCATCTTCCTGGAAATGAAAGTCCATTCTTTTAAGTTTTCTAAAAAATGTTACTTACATAATTATTTTATAATCTTTATCTTATAATTGTTATATCTGAAATTCTTACATGTCTAAATCTTTTTTATCCTGCTGACTTTTACTCATGTTAATTGGTTTCCTTACATTTAATGTTTGATGATCGTGATTTGAGCCCACAACTGGTCTATCCAAACTTGTGCTGAACCTAGGACTTATATTGAAGATAATTTTTTCTCCTTAGATAGTTCCCTTTTGCTTTTGCTAGATGCCAAGATATGCTACTTGGAATCATTTTAGTATCTTCACAGGGTCTGTAATGTAATTCAGTTTAATTAAGTCTCAGGTTCAGCTTGTCCTCATTGCCTGTGTATTAAGGCTTAGTCTCCTGATTGCAGTGAGGTTACGAGCATCTTTCCTTAGGCATCCCTGCCTTCCTTTCTCCTATATGTCTAGGCATGTGGGTGTACATGTGCATGTGGCTCAATGCTCAGGTTTTAACTCTGGGTTCTTTTCAGAAGTTGGGGACTCCCTTGAAGAGTGTCCTTACTTTCTATGAGCCTAGAAATTCAATAAAATTATGTTCTAGTTCTTTTGTATAAAGAGAGTTGTATTACCAGAAGCTGAAACTATTTTTCCCCCCTTTCAAGCATTAAAAAAAACTCCTCACTCAAATAAATTCTCAAAAGTTCATTGAGAACACCCCATGCCTTAAGAAAGAGCTGCTTTTCCAAAACCACATTCTGTGAAAATTTAATATCATGTGACATAGATAGTAATAGGTTTTCCTCAAAAAAAAGAAGTTTCATGGTAAACAAATATGGGGAAATAATACATGCTATATTTACTGCTCTTAGGAATACATAGCATATGTTATCCTGTTAAAGTTTCTGAGAATTTGTGCAGTAAATAAAATTTTAAAATTGCGATTAAGCTTGTATTTCCCAAACTTATTTGCATGTGGAAACCCACACTCCATTAGTTATTTATTTAACTGATTTATGGAGTATCTATTCGTATCTCACAGGACACTGGAGTTCTAAGGAACAGTTTAGCTAATGCTGAATTAGAGTCTCTGTAAAAAGCAGTG
>NW_007740023.1:28682-32544 GCF_000696425.1 Galeopterus variegatus
CCTGTTAAAGTTTCTGAGAATTTGTGCAGTAAATAAAATTTTAAAATTGCGATTAAGCTTGCATTTCCCAAACTTATTTGCATGTGGAAACCCACACTCCATTAGTTATTTATTTAACTGATTTATGGAGTATCTATTCGCATCTCACAGGGCACTGGAGTTCTAAGGAACAGTTTAGCTAATGCTGAATTAGAGTCTCTGTAAAAAGCAGTGCATTAGAGTTAGGGGACATAAGTTCTAGTCCTGGCTTCATCAAGCTGTAGAACATTGGACCAGGACATAAGCTGTTTGAGTTCCAGTTTCTTTCTTTCTAAAGAGGTGGAAGAAAATGATTTCTAGTGTGTTTTCCAGCTTCATCATTCTCTTCTCTCTATCAATAGAGTCACCAGTGCCTCCTCTCATAGTGTAAGGATGAGTGCCTTGGAATAGTACCAGAAGTGTGTGTCACTGCTTTTCTAGGCTTGTAATGCTCGTCACCTCCCAGCACTCCCCTCATGCTTCCTGCTGCAGAGGACTTGCCTTTCCTGGAATTTCCCAGGGTGAAAATTTCTCTGTAGAGCTAGTTTTGTTTTTCCAATCACTATCACAACCAGCCAGGCCAATAATGGAGCTGCAAAGAGAAGAACCCATAAATGATTGTGCCTTTTCTACCTGTGTTCATAAGATGGATAGACTGACCTTGAATGACAGGGATTAGTTGATGTTCGCTTTCCCTCGATTTACTGGCTCAAAGTGAAAAGAGCACTGAATCTGGAGCCAGAAGACCAGTTAACTTATCTATCTTTGGTCACCATTTTAACCTATCAGAGACTTGCTTTTCCCACTCTAAAATGGTGGTGATGCTAATTGTTTCATCTACACTACAGGGCTCTTCTGTGGATCTGAGGTGATAATAAATAGGACATTGTTCAGTGTAGTACAAAAGCTTAGCAAATGGAAGGCATTATGAAAGGTGAATAACGATTAAGGTCACTTGGAGTTTATAGAACAGTAGACTGAAACAATAACTAGAGATGCATATGCTGAGGGTATTTGTGAAATTTAAAAATTTTCAGGAGACAATGAAGTTCAAATATTCGATCCCAGAATTTGTTCCTGCCTTCCCTCCCCTCTTGTCCTTTATATAAGAAAGAAAAACATAAAAACCTAATTAAAAAGAAAACAGTCATGGGGTTTTCCAGGTAAATAAAGATTAAAGAAAACATGGAGCCAATTTAGGTTAACTTTTACTCATATGCCCAGGTTTATTTTCAATAAAAAATCCCCTTAGTCATATTCAACTCAGAAAAATGAAAACTAATGACCTAGAAGTGAAAATTTGTATATCCTCCTACTTAGTCTCATAAGTCGTTCAGTTCTAAGTCCTTTTTGAATTCATATAATCCTTTGCTAATTAATTAATGAATAATGTACTTCTAAATGTGTTCCTTTAAGAATGGATTTTTTGGTGCATGTATAGCTTATTAAATCCTTAATAATATCTATGATTTTACCATGTTAATGAAAGCTCCAAACTTGTGCCCTTGAAATGTGGAGGAAAAGTTACAAGATTATTACCTTAATATTCAATAATCTTTCTTGTAAAAGCACAATTCTTTCTCATGAAAATAATGAGTAATATGAATCCACTCCATCAAGCTGTTAGGAACTTGTCCTGGTGGGGCAAAGAAACCTTTGAAATACTCATAATTGTCACTGCTTTCTGATGCTCTCTCCAGTTTAAGAAATTGACTAAAGCAAAATAAAGAGAACCTACCCTGAAAGGACTGGGTCACAGCCTGGGACATTTCACATTGATGTGGTTTGAAATGATAGCTGAAGATCTGTGATTCATGGGGGCTAAGTGATTAAAGCGTGAGTAGACCTTCATGGTGTTAGAGCAGCTCAGCATCACTGTAGTACAGGGTATAAAGTGTCACGATGAGGATGGGCATTTCCTCTCCCCATCCCATGGCCCATTTCCATCCTGGGCTCCCACACAGTCTGGCTTAATATTTCAGGTTTTTGAAGCTAGAGCTTAAGTGTCAAATATCTAATCTGGAAGAATAATCTTAGAAATAGCTAAGAAAGATCTCCCATCTGCCTAAAACACCCATTCCCTCTCTCTTTGCCTGCCTAATTCTCATTTGACCTTTTGGACCTTGGCTTAGATATCACCCACACTGGAAAGCATTTCTAGACCCTGTGGCCTGAGTCAGGTCTGCTTTTCTTTGCCCCCAGGGCACCCTGTCACCCTACATAGTGGCTTTTGTCTGCCATATTGTCCAGCACAGCAATAGACTTTAAGCTTCTGGAGGGCAGGGATTGCATTTTACTTACCTCTGTATTTCCAGCATCATAGGGTTGGATCCAGCACTTTCTACACACAGAAAATACTTGCTGACAATTTAATGAATGTCAATGTCTTATACTTATTTTGTTATTATCACATTGTGTTTGATAGCTGAGATTCAGAAGACTGATATCCAGAGTTTAAATTCTGGCTCGATCACTTAATATTTATGTCAAGGTCAGCTTAACCTCTCTGTGTGTTATTTTTCTCAGCTTTAAAATGGGATACCAATAGTATCTACCTCATGGGGTTTTAATGAGCATTAAATGAATCAATATGTTTATTAATTCATTAATGTAATAAATGCATTTCCCAGTGCTGAGTACGATGGTTAGCAGATAGTAAATTCTACTATATACTAGTTATCACTATATTGATTTCTTGGTATGGTCTTTTATTGAGAGTATGAGGGCCAGAAAGAGAAAGAGGAAAATGAGGGAAAATCCCCTACTCTTGGCAGAAAGTATTTAATTTTTTGAAAGACTATTTAAAGTAAAGGATCTTTATGCATACTTTATTTTATTTGAGATTCTTAGCCAACAAAAGGATGACCGTTCTGATGTGTCCTATATGGGATGGACTACAATGCATGGTTGAGATAGCACAATAAACAAACAATAAAACAAAGTAATTTTAGAATACAGATGGAGTGAATATTTTTAAGACAACAACCTTTCCATCATTTATTATAGAAATTAAGTTTAACACAAAATTGTAGCAAAATGTATTTTATATGGAATGTCAGTAAAGATGCTGACAGGAATGACTTTATCCAATAACAGTCTGCTATTCCTGTCATTCAGGACTGGCACGGTTGGCAACAAGGCTGGGTATCTCCTCAGCAGTGACAAAGTAACTCACATTTTTTTTCTTTCCTGGTTTGACATCTTTTTCAATACATAGCTGATAAATGTAATTAAAAACTGTCTTAACTATGAAAGTAATTTATGCCTTCATATTCAGATAGTTATATTGATTTATTGGTGTGCCTATCTTCGTTTGGGGGAGGGGAATCAGACAGGGACTCTTGGTTTTTGATAATGAAGACCAAATCCTCCCCATTTGGGGAGAACCTTAGGGCATCACTATCTATATTTTAGGATAAGAAAACTAAATCTCAGAGAGATGCTATTGCCCAAAGCCACATGATTAGTAAATAATAGAATTGTAAGTAAGAGTCTGGGTTTTGTGACCTCAAGCTCAAGTACTTTCCAGTGAGTTTTGAGCTTAGGAGATATTGGAAGAAATGAAAGAAGGGATAGAATGAGAAATACCCATAAGCAGTCTCTACTTATTTCAGTGAAATTCAACCTCTTATTAATCACAATGAGAATCTGATGTAAATTACTAATCCCTTCCCCTGAAAGATACACACACTTTTCTTCTTTTCCTGACAATTTTGGGAAGTACTATACCCTAACATTCACTGATGGACCCTTATTTAAACTGCTGGTATAGAAAGACTCCAGTTTTATTTTAAGGAAATAAATACTGTCTCAAAATCACTGCACACATAGTAATGGATGTTCT
>NW_007740024.1:0-649 GCF_000696425.1 Galeopterus variegatus
AAAACATCGGAGAAACACTTCAGGAAATAGGTCTGGACACAGACTTCATGAATATGACCTCAAAAGCACAGGCAACCAAAGGAAAAATAAACACATGGGATTATATGAAACTAAAGAGCTTCTGCACAGCAAAAGAAACAATTAACAGAGTTAAAAGACAACCAACAGAGTGGAAGAAAATATTTGCTAAATATACATCCGAGAAAGGATTAATATCCAGAATATACAAGGAACTCAAACAACTTCACAAGAAAAAAACAAGCAACCCAATTAAAAAATGGGCAAAAGAGCTAAGTAGGCATTTCTCTAAGGAAGATATACAAATGGCCAAGAGACATATGAAAAAATGCTCAATATCACTCAGCATCTGGGAAATGCAAATCAAAACTACAAGGAGATACCATCTCACCCCAGTTAGGATGGCTAAAATCCAAAAGACTCTGAACGATACATGGTGGTGAGGTTGCGGAGAAAAAGGAACTCTCACACATTGTTGGTGGGACCGCAAAATGGTGCAGCCTCTATGTTAAATGGTATGGAGCTTCCTCAAACAATTGCAGATAGATCTAACATATGACCCAGATGTCTCACTGCTGGGAATATACCCAGAGGAATGGAAATCATCAAGTCGAAGATATACCTGTTCCCC
>NW_007740024.1:2014-3028 GCF_000696425.1 Galeopterus variegatus
GGAGCTAAAAATAAATAAATAAATTCACACACACACACACACACACACACACACACACAGAGAGAAAAAAGAAAAAACCGCGGGGGAAGAAAACATAACAACTACAGTTACTTGAAGTTGATATGACAAAGAAACAGAAAGGACATTGCTGGGTGGGAGGGAGGAGAGGGAAGAGGGAGGGAGGTTTTGGTAATGGGCCACAATAATCAACCACATTGTATATGGATAAAATAAAATGAAAAAAATTAAAAAATTAAAAAAAAAAACAAATAGAAACAAAAATAAACGTAATAAGAATTTGCTAAAATAAATGTAATAAGAATGTGCTCTCATTATAACAGTATATAATTGGAAAGGTTGATTATAAAATAGCATGTCTCTTCTAAGTTCCCGACCCCACTTTGTGTTGCCCTAATTTGGCCTAATTGCTTTCATGCCCAACGTGGGGCATGTCTACCTGGGAATGAGTCTTCCCAGCACTGAGGCATCCATACAAAGAAAAGTGAAACCTTTTTAATCAGGAAATTGATCATCAATGCTTTTACGAGGAATGCTTTGATCAAAAAGGGGGAAATAATATCTTGTCTACAAAAGCAGTTCTCTAAAGTTTCACGGCCTTGAAGGGGGTGCTCATGACTTGGATGAGACATCCTGTTCCTAAACAAAAGATTCATGTAAGTTCTTAAAATTCTTGATGTACTAATTAATGTATAGCTTGCTAACTGTGGTTAAGCTACCTGCTGTCTATCAACTGTTAAGATGATAAATAAGCAAATGCCCTTGGACCCTCCACCACTCCAGCTGGGCACCAAAAGCTATGTCCCCCATCATATCAAATAGTTCCATTCCACATTAACCCCTACTGTGCCTGAAAACAGCTTGAAGCAGTCAGATGAGTTGGCAGCCCATTCCATAGAAATGGAAGGAACTTTTGACAGGGGGAATTATTGTGTTGAGCAGGACTGAAGCCATGTTGGGACCTAAAGCTGCCTGGGCTGCAGAGGGGGGGAGGAT
>NW_007740024.1:3734-6325 GCF_000696425.1 Galeopterus variegatus
GAAAACAGCGAAGATGAGAACAGAAACCAGATGAGGCCTTGGTGAGACCTTGTACCTGGCTTGCAGACATGGATCCGTCCTCGTAACTCACATCTCCTGCTCTCCTGCTTTTCACCTCCCACATTCCATTCTCTCAACCCTTCCTTTAAAAACCCCTCAGTAAAGGTAAATCTTTGAGATGGGGTAGCCTACCATCTCCTTCAGCTGAATACATCTGCTTTTCTAACACCAACCAATTGACTTCTGAGTTTTTTTCTTTCCTTTTCAAAGGGGCAGGACCTGAGTTCGGTAACAAAGGGTTAAGATCCCCTTACCAGTCATCTTTTAAGGAAAAAAAAAAAAAAGTGGATCCTAACCCAGTCAAGCTGGCAGTCTGCAGCTTGTGAGAAACCCTGAAGCAGAGGACCCAGTTAAGCCAATCCCAGATTCCTGACAGAAACTGTGAGATAATCAATGTTGTTATAAGCTGATATGTTTTGGTTTAATATGTTACACAACAATAGGTAATACACCAAGTGAATCTGATTGGCTCCAGAGTTCATGCGCTTTAAAATTTTATTAAGTTGTTTTTGACTATTTTTTTAACCTATTAGGTTGTTTCACTATTTTATACTGTTTAAGTGCAGAGTAAATTTCCATACTTCACTGGATGGCCTCTGCCTCCCCCAGGAGAATCCCTCGTTCTATAAGAGCTCTGTTTGTTGTCTCTAAACTCAGTCCCAGATTCCAGAAGTTCAACTCCTATTAGTCCCTTTTAGGCAAAATAGCCAGATATTCCAACCCCCAGCAGCCCAGGGAACACCCATTGTATTTGGGATCAGACACTTCTGTTGACTAGGTTGTCTGAGTTGCCCTGCTCAAAATTTTCCTCCAGATATTCCTGCAAATTTGGATAAATACTGGGAAGATCAAGTCTTTTCCTTTCCTTCTCCAGGCTCCTAGCTATAACGCTTGAAATGGAATAAATGCTATGAGAGAGTGACATTGACAGGAATTATATGGCAACTAGGTTTGCTTTCGGATGGCTGTATTGCTAGGCTAGGAATCCTGCTGATGAAGCCAATTGTCAGGCGAGGGCCCACAGACCCTTCAAACCTGTTGTACAGACTAGGTCACAGACCCCTCACATGCCTGGGTAAGGTCACCAAACCCCTCACACGCAGGTCCACAAGCTAGGTAATTGGGAAAGATTCCAGGACCTGTTGGCAGAGGACACGAGCTCCACCCTCAGCTTCCTCAGCAGCAGCAGCAGCAGCAGCAGCAGTAGCGGCCTCCCGGAGCACCCTGGGGGCCCCAGCAGCAATAGCGGCCTCCCCTTGGCCCCGCCCCCCCTGACGACGGGGGGCGTCCCAGTGGCAAGGGGCCCTACGGATCAAGAACTACTCATCCTTTATACTTAAGTCCGATAACCAAGGACACCTGGGCGCACATGCACAATTACATTAGACAATAACCAAGGAACACCTGGGTGCACGTGCATATTTACATCAAATGCTCAGCAAGATTCTGAACATCTGAGGGGCCCTGACCATTTTCCTATATTTTCCCTACAAGGGCAAAGACCCTGTTAGACAGACCATCCCTGTGTCTGGCAGGCAGAATCTTATGGGGGCCAAGAGCTTGCAAACACTGAAACCTGTACTAGCTAATGAGGCCTTAGGAAGCACCTAGTTTACTAGTGCTCAACCCTGGCAGCACATTAGAATCATCTGGGGAGCTTTAAAACAAATAAGATCCCAAGCTCTACTCCGAGCCGATTAAATCATAATTTGGGTAGTCGGGCTGGTAGTGGATCATTATGTTCTACCAAGGGTCTTCAAAAAGTTCACAGAAACGGGGCCGGCCTGTGGCTCACTCGGGAGAGTGCGGTGCTGACAACGCCAAGGCCACGGGTTCAGATCCCATATAAGGATGGCCGGTTGCTCACTGTGAGAGCGTGGTGCTGATAACACCAAGTCAAGGGTTAAGATCCCCTTACCGGTCATCTTTAAAAAAAAAAAAAAAAAACTTCACGGAAAAACTTTTTGAAGTATCCTCATAGATTTTCCTGCTTTCTGCTGTGGCCTTTTTCAGTTCCTCACGTATGCATGTATCATCTTGCCAGAAGTCCTCTGTTTAAAATGTCCCTTTCTTCTCCATCCTTCATTCAATAAATATTTACGTAGTGATTACTATATCCTAGGCACTATTGCAGGCATTAGAGATACAATGACGACCATGAAGAAAGGTCTAGATGAGAACCGAGGTCTACAGACCTTATACTTTATGCTCACTCGGTTTTTTTTTTTTGCCCTAATTGTTAATTAAAACTTACTTTGCGGCTGGCCGGTTTGCTCAGTTGGTTAGAGCGCAGCCTTAGAACTGGTTCGGATCCCCGTAGGGGCCAGCCACCAGAAAAGCTTACTTTGCAGTGGACCGTGTTAAATTATTACAGGCAAGTGCGCTGTCAGCTATAAGGGCTCTAAGTCTAATGGAAATTCCTATAAGGACTCTAAGTCTAATGGAAATTCTTCAATGAAAAGAATGTGTTCAAGGGCCGGCCTGTGGCTCACTTGGGAGAGTGTGGTGCTGATAACACCAAGGCCACGGGT
>NW_007740024.1:6822-13133 GCF_000696425.1 Galeopterus variegatus
AATTGTTAATTAAAACTTACTTTGCGGCTGGCCGGTTTGCTCAGTTGGTTAGAGCGCAGCCTTAGAACTGGTTCGGATCCCCGTAGGGGCCAGCCACCAGAAAAGCTTACTTTGCAGTGGACCGTGTTAAATTATTACAGGCAAGTGCGCTGTCAGCTATAAGGGCTCTAAGTCTAATGGAAATTCCTATAAGGACTCTAAGTCTAATGGAAATTCTTCAATGAAAAGAATGTGTTCAAGGGCCGGCCTGTGGCTCACTTGGGAGTGTGGTGCTGATAACACCAAGGCCACGGGTTCGGATCCCTATATAGGGATGGCCGGTTAGCTCTCTGGAGAGTATGGTGCTCACACACACTCTCAAATAAAAAAGAATGTGTTCAATGAAAAGAATGTGTTCCTCGGTGGAAGCCCCGCCCACGCGAGAGCAGCAGAGGGCTTCAATTCCTGCTAAACTTACTTGAGGGGAAGCCCGGCCCCTCCCCTTCCCGCCTTAAGCCTTATAAGTGGGCGGAGTTGCACCCAGTCTGGCACGTAAGGGAAGCGGAAGAAGACCCCGCCTCCTACGCGCACGTGGGAGGGGCGTGGTCGGTGGACTGGGCGTGAGTTGATTGGCTGATAGGCGGGGCTTCAGGAGTTGGGCCCGCCCTGGCGCTCGCCTGGATCCGGGTTGAGTGACGGGAGGGACTGCCAGCCGCTCCTATCTCCCACAGCGATGGCGCCGCTGTGCCGCACCCAGTCCCCCGCCTGCTGGCAGGTACTCACCGCTATCCCGAGCTCGCTCAGACGGTGAGAATTGGTGCGGGTCCGAGGGATCGGCGGGACGCTGCCGGCGACGGGAACCATGAGGAGCGGCCAGACCCGGTAGCGAGAGCAGCCGCGGCACCTGTTGAGAGAAAAGAAGCGGCCCGGTGCGGCGGCGAGGCTGGGGCCGGCGGAGGCTCGCCCGCGCCTCGGCCATGTCACTGCTCTGCGTGCGCGGTGAGTGCGCGGACTGGCGGGACGAGGCGGAGGGGGTCGTGGAGGGGTCCCCACACGCTTCCTGTGGGTCCGGTTACCACCTCTCCCAAACTTCACTTTCCGTCAGTGTCTTGGGGGACGATTATGTTAACAATCATTTTAAAACATCTGAAGAGTTCTTTCCACTCTTGTCTCTCCCCACGCTCCTGCAAGGTACTGTTATCTCTTCATTCCGGTAACCATGTGACAGTGTTGTTGGCTAGCAGACCTAGACCCTATAGTGACTGAGGTTCTCCTCTAGTGAGAGTAGGAGACCGCGGATGGTTGGTGCCTGTCAGTTGTGGGCAGCCTTCCATTCTTTTCTTTCTTTACACCATAAAACTACAGTCTGCTTAGTAGCAGGTTCTTTTTATCACTCTTTCAACGCGTTAGCGGTACAGCTGTCACATCCCTTCTTCAAGCGCATTTCTTGGCTTGCACCTCTGTTGCTTGTCTTGTTTCCCGCTCCTTGCCTGAACCATAGCCTGTAGCCTAGGCTAAGATTATCCTCAAATTCCGTTTAGAAGGGTGTGTTGACTTCTCTCCTTTCGGAGCAGAACATAAGAGGTCTGATTTATTTTATTTTCCATTACAATAATTCGAGGTGAAGGGCCTTTATTACGTTTTCCCCGGAGGACACTTGACCTGTCTAAGAAGATACCCTAAAGCAGGAGCTTTGTTTGGGGTTTAAGATGAGGCACAGTGAACGGACTAAGCTCCATATGGGTAAAGACTGTTTATTTGTTTCTGTATTCCCAGTGTCTGACATAGAAGCTCAATGCTGGTTTTGAATGAATGCAGACTGTGATTTTAGAGAGATTATCTGATCAGAAAAAGCAGGATTTGGATTACCCGTTGAATTTGATCTTGGAAAATTCAAGTTAAAGCCTATCCTATCTGTGTTGAACGAGATGGGATAAAGTGGCTTGATTGTGGGTGAGAGAGCATTTATCCACTAGAATCTTCACCGGAGCCTTTTCCTGGCACCTTCTACTGGATAATTAGAATTCATGTTTCTTTTGGCTCTACATATTAGAACCATTGTTGTTGTTTGTGATCTCTGATAAATGTTTCCCCCAGTTGCTTTTTTCTGTTCTCTTCCACTGTTTTGTTTAATCTGCATTAATCCAAAATGGATTTGGCTATTTCCGGGGATTAGGAGACAATTTTTTTTCTCTTTCATGGTTGATTTTTCATTAATGTGAATTTTGCTTTGCTTTTAGTAGGACATTTTCTCTCAGATGGGAATCTATTCCTTTAGATCCCTGCTGCTGACTAGACTAGCAGGATTTGGGAGAGGCTGGGCTTTGCAATGTCTCTTGGACAGTTTGTTAATTCACTACTGCCACACCATTAAATTACAGAGCTAGTCCTTATAGAAGACTCTTTAGGTGGGAGCACTCTTAAATCAGAAATTTCTGTTTAACTGAATTTAAATAACTTCAGAGTAGGAATTGCTGCTGTTTCCTTTTGTTCTAATAGCAGGCAGCTTTCATTGTCTAGAAACTCTATTTAGCTAACCTGTTTCCCTGTTAATGTTATTAATCGAGTTTCTCCTCTTTTGAACCTGGGGGAATGGAGACCAGCAGGTCATTGTCTTTTTTTTTTTTAAAGATGACTGGTAAGGGGATCTTAACCCTTGACTTGGTGTTGTCAGCACCACGCTCTCCCATCCCTGTATAACCGGCCATCCCTATATAGGGATCCGAACCCCTGGCCTTGGTGTTATCAACACCACACTCTCCCGAGTGATCCACGGGCCGGCTCTAGGTCATTGTCTTTTGAATAGAGATCCTGAAGATTTTAATTACTGAAACAAGCAGTTAGCTTGTATACAAGTATTCATATTAAATAGCAAAATATTTATCCTGGGAAAATTGACAGAAATGGGTCAAAATACATCTTTCTAAAATGACGTTCCTCGCATTATATTTTGGCACTTGGAATATTATTCATATTCTGAAAGCAGCCTATGTAGTGATATTGTGTAACAACTCAATTTCAATTCATCTTGGAGTAGAGTTGAATTAGTATTTTTTTCCATGTAGTCAAAGTTCAAACAGTAGTGAATCTTGATGTAGAAATTGGCAAACTGGTATTGATTTAATATTCTCAAACATCTTATTCCAAGAAGTCAGTTCATTGGTCTAACCCTTTTAGTTATGCCTTATTGCCTGCAGGTTAAAGACTCTCAATATTCTTTTTTTTTAATAAGATGACTCGTAAGGGGATCTTAACGCTTGACTTAGTGTTGTCAGCACGATGCTCAACCATCCCTATACAACCGGCCATCCCTATATAGGGATCCGAACCCGTGGCCTTGGTGTTATCAGCACCACACTCTCCCGAGTGAGCCACAGGCCGGCCCCAGAGACTCAATATTCTGACCCAGCCCTCCAATTGACCCTATTATTCTTGCTTATCTTTATACAGATATTTTGCTCTAGCACTAACTTTGTTCATTCCTACCTCTATTGTGTTCTGCATCTGTGCTCCCTGAAATATATTCTTTCTGTATTTTCTGCTTATCTAAAAGTATTCTTCCTTTCCCAGTTTACAGTCTATTTTTTTGTGTTGAAAACTTCCTCAGTCCATTGTCATCTCTTTCCCCTTTAAACTCTCAGAGCACTTGTGGTCTGAACAGTGCCACTAATCTGGCAATGAATCACATACTGCCTGGCGACTGGTCTTGTATTGTTGTGCTTACAGTGACTGAGACAAAGGAGGTAATAGCATTGGTCAGATCAGATCTGGAATTTTGTGTTCAGCTGGGGTATTTTCTTCTAAGAGGCACATTGAGACACTAGATTATTTTAAGAGGAGATTGACTAGAATAATGAAGGGTGTAGAAACCATTTGAAGAACATGGGAAGTTTAATTCTGAGAAGATTTAAGAGGGAGAGGGTCATAATAGTGATGAAAATTGTTTAAAAAACTGTCATGTGTGGGCCGGCCTGTGGCTCACTCGGTAGAGTGCAATGCTGATAACACTAAGGCCACGGGTTCGGATCCCATATAGGGATGGCCGGTTAGCTCACTGGGTGAGCGTGGTGCTGACAACACCAAGTGAAGGGTTAAGATCCCCTTACCGGTCATCTTTAAAAAAAAAAAAAAAAACAACAAAAAAAAACTGTCATGTGGAAGATAGGTCATCTTTTCCAGTTATACTGAAGGACAGAGCTGGGACAGGTGGACGAATGGTTGAAAATTACGGGAAATTGGATTTTAGCTTAACGTAAAGAACTTAAACAGTTATGATTGTTCTTAACAAATGGAATGGGCTACTTAGGATTTTTTGACATTGTAAGCAAACTGAGTGATGAGGATGTTCTGAAAGGGATGTCGACCAATTAGACTTGAAGAAATTTTAAGAAACCACCCTTTTATGGAATTTCACTTAGTATTTCTTTAAATATTTCTTTAAATAAATAAATATATATAAACAATACAGAAAACCAAAATATTTCCTTAAATATAAAAAAATAAATCTTTAACATATTTTGACACAGCTTTACTCATAATACTGATTTTTTTTTTTTTTAATTCCACAGGAGTCCGTACCATATCTGCAGCTCAATCAAGGATTTTCTTTAACTTTCATTGTCTTGGTGTTCATTACCAAGTTTCTCCAAACAAATTATAAGCATTTTGAGAATTGAGCCTTTCCATAATATTTCTTTATTATTCCCACAGGGTTTATAACAGTGCTTAGTGAAATAATTTACTATGGGCCGAGCCCATGGCGCACTCGGGAGAGTGCGGCGCTGGGAGCGCAGCAGAGCTCCCGCCACGGGTTCGGATCCTATATAGAGATGACTGGTGCGCTCACAGCGCTCACTGGCTGAGCGCGGTGCGGCCAGTCTCAAAAAGGACAAAAAAAAAAAAAAAGAAAAAGAAAAAGAAATAATTTACTATGGAAATTTTCCTCCTAATTTGAACCAGAAGTGGCCACTCTTGACTTGTTAAAAAAAAATAGTTTTGGCAATTTAAAAAGTAATATATGCTAATATGTTCCTATTATAGAAAATTGAGAAAATGCAGAAAGGTATAAAAAGAATTGTCATGGTCCTACCACACCCCAACACCATTGTTAACTATTTTATTCACTGTTTGTGTTTTGTTTTGTATTATAAAGTAGTATGTATGTATGATAAGAAATTCAAACAGTTTTGAGTGTGAAGTGAAAGGAAAGCGTTCTCTTGTCTCCATTCCCCATTCTTACTTCCCAGAGGTAACCATTTACCATTTTCTGCATATCCTTTTAGAAATTTTCTTTATATAAAAGTATATAGGTTCTACAATCAAATGTATACAATTTTCTTCAATTCCTAAAAAATTATATATTTTCCTCCCCACTCATGTGAGTCTATACTGTTCTTTTTAATGGCTGCAGAGTTTTCTATTATATAAACATACATATAAACAGTTTCATATTGATGGATATTTAGGACTTTTTTTCTTTTTTAGGATTTTTTCTTTTCACTATTACAATGCCACAGTGAACATCCTTGTAGATGGTTTTTGTTACATGTTTGGATATCTCCAGTCAACTTTCCACCTGGACTTTCTTTTTTTTTTGTCTTTTTTTTGTGACCGGTAACGGGATCGCAACCCTCAGTGTCGCGCCCGTACCGCGACTGGCAATGGGATCGCAACCCTCGGTGTCGCGCCCGCACCGCGCTCAACCTTTGAGCAGACCGGTCTCTATATGGGATCCGAACCCTCGGCGGGAGCGCCGCCGCGCTCCCAAGTGCTGCACTGTACAGAGTGCGCCACCGGGCCGGCCCTCCACCTGGACTATCTGTGTGGTTTGCTCACTGCTGTTTTCTTTGGCAAAATAATTACACCCATTAGCAAAACCAAATGCCTCACCATCTCTCAGGTCAGCATCCTTTATTAGAAGCTGGTCTTTCACTGGCAGGTAATATTTTATGCCTATCAAAAAGACCAAAGACTCTGCTCTTATAAGTTTGGCACAGCTTTGCTCATACTACTGATTTATTTTTCCATGTACTTTTTTTTTTTTTTCCTTTTTGTCTTTTTTCGTGTCTGGCAATGGATCGCAACCCTCGGTGTTGCGCCCGCACCACGCTCAGCCAGTGAGTGGGAACCGGTCTCCACATGGGATCCGAACCCTGGCGGGAGCACTGCCACGCTCCCAAGCGGCGCACTCTCCAGTGCGCCACCGGGCCGGCCCTCCATGTACTTTTTTTTTTTTCCTTTTTGTCTTTTTTCGTGTCTGGCAACGGATCGCAACCCTCGGTGTTGCACCCGCACCGCGCTCAGCCAGTGAGTGGGAACCGGTCTCCACATGG
>NW_007740024.1:14016-15079 GCF_000696425.1 Galeopterus variegatus
CGGGAGTGCCGCCGCGCTCCCAAGCAGCGCACTGTAGCAGTGCGCCACCGGGCCGGCCCTCCATGTACTTTTTTTTTTTTCCTTTTTTTGTCTTTTTTTGTGGCCGGCAACGGATCACAACCCTCAGTGTTGCGCCCGTACCGGACCGGGACCGGCAACGGGATCGCAACCCTCGGCGTTGCCCCCGCACCTCGCTTAGCCAGTGAGCGGCCGGTCTGTATGTGGGATCCGAACCCTCGGCAGGAGCGCCACCGCGCTTCCCAAGCGGCACACTATAGCAGTGCGCCACCGGGCCGGCCCCCTCCATGTACTTTTTACAAAATATTTTCTTTGTATTATTTAAAAATTATTTTCCAAAAGAAAATTAAATGAAGAGAAAAAATTATTTTCCATACTGAACATGTATTGCATTTTTTTCAGTTTTTAAAAATTTATTTTTTCATTGCACATGTTTATGGGGTACAGTTTGTTATTTCAATATATGCATATATTATATATAATGATCTAATCAGAATAGTTAGTATGTCTGTCACCTGAACATTTATCATTTCTTTATGGTTATAACATTCAAGATCCTCTTTTCTGGCTAATTTGAAATATACAATACAATAATATTAGCTGTTGTCAGTGTTATTATGTTATTAGCTAGAGTACCAGAACATATATATATATATATATATTTTTTTTTTAAAGAGTCAAGTGAAGGGCCGGCCCGGTGGCACACTGCTACAGTGCACCGCTTGGGAGTGTGGCGGTGCTCCCGCCGAGGGTTCGGATCCCACNATGTTTACCTTCTAGTGGGACTGATAGACAGTAAGCAAATGTGTAATGTTGGTACTAGGAAAAAAGATGAAAGTAAAGCAGGGTGTAAAGACAGCGTGTGTCGGAACAGAGTGAGGGGGAGTTTAGATAGTTTGTTATGAAATGCACTCTGAGGGTAAGACATTTGAATGTCACCGAATGAAGTGAAAGAGCAAGTCTTGCGAAGGTTTGTGGGAAGAACATCCTAGGCATAGGGAACAGCAAGTAGAAAGGCCCTGAGGTGAGAACAAGTTTGGCATAT
>NW_007740024.1:16992-18008 GCF_000696425.1 Galeopterus variegatus
CACATCCTAAGAAACCACTCAGTCTCTGGCAAAATGGGATAGTTGATTACCCTGGATAGAAGGAAATAAGAGTGTTATGATCTGGAATTAGAAAGACAGTGTTCAAGTAGGAGGGAATGATAAAGTGGCTAGTATTTCTGAAGCATTTGGGAAGTGTATTGCTTTGTGAAAGTGTTAAATACCTTTAATGGGAAATAATGGATTTGCTGAGGAATAGAGTTAGGGTATAAATAGACCACCAGGTATAAGACTTTCTTAAGTATTTTGTAAACATTGCACCAATGGTCGAAATTCAGAATTTTCTTTTCTTTTCTCTTTTTTTTTTTTCCTTTTTGTCTTTTTTCGTGTCCGGCAATGGATCGCAACCCTCAGTGTCCCGCCCATACCGGACCAGGACCGGCAACGGGATCTCAACCCTCCGTGTTGCGCTCGTACCTCGCTCAGCCAGTGAGTGGGAACCGGTCTGTTTGTGGGATCTGAACCCTCGGCGGGAGCGCCACCGCGCTCCCAAGCGGCGCACTGTAGCAGTGTGCCACCGGGCCAGCCTAGAATTTTCTTAAATCTCATTTACTCTCCCTTTTTTTCCTCTTAAACAGCGGATGGAATTCAAGGAAAAGTAATTATTAAGCACCAAAAGGATCTGTGGATGAAAATTACGTGTCGTAACAGTTCATTTTAATTTTAACATTTATTTACATATCACTGGCAAAAGATGTATTGTAATGAAACATGCATAGTTGAATAGCAGTAAGTTTTCATATTTCTGCTTAAACTTTTATTGGGTATTTCACATTATTTCTTTCTTGTAGATTTTATAATCTTTGCTTATTTTAATAGGAATCATGGCTTCGAAAGAATTACCTCAGTGATTTTGAACACCATTTTATGAGCCATTTTCCATATGCCTTAAAAGAAATCATCAAGCACAGAAGGAAAGAGACAAATGAAAGGTATTGTGATTCTTTTCCACTGTATAGGTTTGAAAAGCTTTTTAAACAAATTATCAGTAAGTAATT
>NW_007740024.1:19008-22753 GCF_000696425.1 Galeopterus variegatus
AAAAAAAAAAAAAAAAAAAAAAAAAGAAAAAAAAAAAAAAGATGCAGTTAAAAGAAAAAGTAATCCTGAAAATTATTTAAAATGTGCACCTCAAGTGAGAGTAGATAAATGTGAGAACAAATGATGCGATAAAATATGGAAAATAGGTACAAGGTAGAATACTTAAAACTGTAGTTCGCCCAAGGGAACAAACACTTGCAAGGCATCTTACAGTCTGTCAAAAGGTTCTCCAATGTATCAAAGAATCATTAAGCTCTTTGAGCAGGTTTCAGAGGATATGCTTAGAAGTGATAAGGCTGTGATAGGCATATGGTTTTTTCATTCATTCACTAAATATTTATTTTGGTTTCTTTTTATGAACAAATTATTGTGGTAGCGGTAGTCAGATGTCTTAAGGTATACTCGCTCTCCTAAGCAGTTTCATTCTGAATTGTAAGAAAGTGTGTCAGGAGGCAGAAAACACACCAGTGATTTTTTTAACAGAGAATTTAAGATAAAGAATTGTTAACTGAAAAACCAAAATGGCAGAAGGGAACAGTAAGATATTTCAGAGGTAGCAATTGAGGAGGCAGCTACTATCTCTAGAACTGGGGGAACAAAGAGAGGAATGGCAGAAGCTTGGAGAAGGGAGCCAAAACTCTGACCTCTGAGAAGTGGGTGCTGGTCAGTTGGTGCTAGTGTCTTGACCTCAGAAGTGGGGCCCAATGGGACTGAGGCCCAGAACGCTGCAGAGGGGGCTCTGGCTAGCTGGTGCTGGTGTTTCTTTCTTTCTTTTTTTTTTTTTTTAAAGATGACCGGTTAGGGGATCTCAACCCTTGGCTTGGTGTTGTCATGGTGCTGGTGTTTCTAAAGGGGTGGTTCTGTTTCTGTGTCAGAAAAACTGCAAATTGGAGTAAACTGTGGCTACTAGAATGTGCTGCTAATGGCCTAAAGAAGATCTGCCGGTCGATACTGGCAGCAATAGGAAGCAAAAAGAATAGGATGGGAGAGTGTCTCATCTTCCTACAGCTTTGTAGTCTCTTTTTACCACTATTGGCAGATCCCAATGAGAAGCAGCTGCAAAGGAAAAAAATGTGGCTCACAGAGTCCGAGCACCAGGATTACAAAGCAAAGCGTAAAGTGTGGGTTTGAAGCTGAGAAACAATAGCTTAGTAGCTGACAGGAGAAGTGAATTTACATATTTGAAACAAGGCAGTATATAAGTATCATTAGCACTGTATAATTAAGTGCTATAGGAATTCATAGGAAGAGACAGATCCCTTGTTAGGATAAACAGACAAAGCTATATTGAAGAGTAATACTTGACTGGATGTAGTGGATATGATTTCAGCAGGCAGGAATGCAAGGGATGAGAGACTATACTAACTGGAGTAGACAGCATACAGGAAAGCTGTAGGATTAGGTAAGGAATGGAGAGTATGGACCTGGGTCAAAGCTGGTTTCTGCTCGTCACTGACCTTCATGCTCAAAGTAATTTCTTATTTCTGGAGTTTATTTATCTTTTAGCCTTGATCCTTTTGGCATTGAAGAATTTTGGTTGGGTTAGAAGTGTTGTTTTAGGGAGAGTAATTTAGGGAATTTCTGGAGTTGAGGTGACAGAGTCAAACAGAGAGATAAAATCCTGACATCTTGCTCAAGAAAATTTTCCCCCACGTACAATTTTCTTATTAGAGCAAAAGTTTTTATCCATGGGTAAGCTTCAGAAAGTCCTTGAACTCTTGAAATAATGATATAGAATTGTATATTTGTGTATTTTTTCTGGTAAGGGGTTCTATATATAATTTTTATCAAAATGAGATTAAATAATGGGTAGAATATTTGGAATTTAGTAGACCATTAAATTATCCAAGAGTATATTGGTGTACCATAATTTAACACATGTATTGGACATTTAATATGTACAAGGCACTTACTGTACTAGGTGGTGAGCATTTATTCATTTTTACATTTTAAAAATCAACTTTATTGAAGTATAACTTATGTACAATTAAATGCACCCATTGTAAGTGAACAGTTTGGCAAGCATATATATACTCCAATTACTATGCCAAGATATAGAACTTTTCCTTATCCTAAATTACCACATGCTTATTTTTAGTCAATCTTCCACATCTCTTGCTACCCCAGGCATCTGCAATCTGATTTCTAACACTATAGGTTAGTATTTAGTTTTAGAACTTCATATAAATTTTTTTTATAAAAGCATACTGTAGGTCGGCCCGGTGGTGCACTGCTACAGTGCGCCGCTTGGGAAGCGCAGCGGCCCTCCCGCCGAGGGTTCGGATCCCACATACAGACCGGCCGCTCACTGGCTGAGCGAGGTGCGGGGGCAACACCGAGGGTTGCGATCCCGTTGCCAGTCCCGGTCCGGTACGGGCGCGACACTGAGGGTTGCGATCTGTTGCCGGTCACAAAAAAAGAGACAAAAAGGAAAAAAAAAAAAGCATACTGTATATAATATTTTGTTCCTGGCTTCTTTCAGTAGTCTTTTTGAGATTCATTTACATTCTTGCATGTAACAGTAGTTTGTTCTTTTCTATTGCTGTATAGGATTCCATTGTATAAATCTACTACAATGGTCTTATCCATTGTCCATCAAATTCATTTTTGTTTTTTTGTAAAGAAAACAAAATTTATTGCTTACAGTTTCAGAAACTAGTAAGTCCAAAGTGCAGGAAACACATCTGGTGAGGGTCTTGTCCTGGTGGTGACTATAGCAACTCAGGGAATCACATTGTGAAATGGTGGAGCAGAGAGAGTAACTGCCTTGTGCTGTGCTTTTTGTTTCCCTTTTGACTTAGTTTTTATTTATTCATTTTTTGTATATATGATTTTTTTTATTTTTTTATTGGTTATGAATATTCATAGGGTACAAAGCAAATTGTCACCACTCGTGCCTAAGATGTGATGGCCAGATCCATACTGGCAGCTTGCCCAGTACCACAAATTGTGATTATACCCTGTGTCCCCCACCCAGTTATCCCCCCAATTATCCCTAACCTCCCTCCCCATCCCTCTTTGTATCCTTAGGTAATGTTCTCTACCTCTGCAAGTCCAACACACCACTGTGGTCTTTCTTTCCTTCTTTCTCTCTTAGCTCCCACATATTAGTGAGCACATATGGTATTTATCCCTCTGTGCTTTGCTTATTTCACTCAACGTGAGTTTCTCCAAGCTCATCCATGTTGTTGCAAATGGGAGAATTTCATTCTTTTATGGCAGAGTAGTATTCCATGGTGTATGTATAAGGCAGTGAGCATTTAGTGGTAAAGGAAATAGGCAGGGTGCCAGTTTTCATGGAGTATAGTTTAATGAGGGAGACATATTTATTTCTCTGATTCTTTAATCAGTGACTGACTGATAAATATAATGAAGGAAGAGTTTATGGTATATACATAAGGAGGTTGTCCTGATCTTTCAAGGGGGAAGAGGGTCCTAGGGAAGGCTACTGTGATGAAGTGACATTTGTCTCAAGATATAAAAGGTAAAAAAAAGGAGTTAACTTGAGGAGGTTGAGATGAAGAATTGTAGGCTTTTTAGCAAACATGGATTGCTGGTATAATTAACTTATTCTTCATCGGGTTCCTCCAGTGGTTATTTTTTGGCACTATAGGCTGCTCTTGTTAGTGCATTGAATACTTAGTGCATACCAACACAGATCATAGTTAGGGAAGCCAACAATAGTCTAGGCCAGTGGCCTTCACACTCATATTCATGTTCCCCCAGTATATATATATATATATAC
>NW_007740024.1:23541-25702 GCF_000696425.1 Galeopterus variegatus
GTTTTTTTTTTTTTTTTTTTTTTTTTTGTCGTTTTTGTGACAGGTAAGGGGATCACGACCCTTGGCTTGGTGTCGCCCGCACCGCACTCAGACAGTGAGCGCACGTGCCATCCTTATATAGGTTCCGAACCCTCGGTGGGAGCACCGCCGCACTCCCAAGCGCTGCACTCTCCCGAGTGCGCCACGGGGCCGGCCCCCATCCAGCTTTTAAAGTCATTTTCAAAAAGAGGATTGGTTCTAACTACCTACACTACCAATACTGGAAATTGAAGTTTCATCAGAGACCTGCCTCCCTTACGGAATGGATGGTTGGTATATTTATTCTTGAAAATTTTTGTATAAATTATTGGAGGATCAGAATGAACTCTCCCAGGTTTGAAGATGTCCATTGAGACCTTTCAGATAGTAATAGATTATACTGTTCAAGATAAAGTTACAGTAGATCATGAAGAGCTCTTCCTGTGGGGAAGAAATGTTGCAAGTCTGTCCCAGTTTTTATTCTCTCTTTTCTTAATGAAAGAATTCCCAATTTTTAGCTGCATATATGGCTACACAAAACAAAATCTATATTTCCCAGCTTCCTTTGTAGTTAGGAGCAGTTATGTGGGTAGTTTCTTTTAGATAGTTCAGACTTCTCCCATTATCAGACTTGTACATCGAATTGTCTGTTGGTCATCTCTGGCTGGATTTATGACACTTTAGCTCACATATCCAAGGTAGAANATTATCTTTTAAAAACTTACTGCAGTACCATTTTCACTTTTAACGCTAATTTAGTATAGAAGAACACTTCAAAAAGTTTGTGTACTCTAATTTTAGAGATATTTACTGAATCCTCTCCTATTTTTCTTGTCTTTTCTTTATCTCTTATCTTCCAGTTTTTAATTCTTTAGTTGTGTCCAATTGTAGGCAAACAAAAATCCATTGACTTTTTTCCCTAATTTTTATTTTAGTTCTAGAATTTCTGTCCACCTGTTCCGTCATCATTTATTGAAAAGATGATCCTTTATCCATTGAATTGCCTGTGCTTCTTTGTCAAAGTTCAGTTGACTATAGTTTGTGGGTTTATTTTGGGACTCTCTGTTCCGTTAACTTATGTGTGTCTCTTCTTTCACCAGTACCATGCTGTCTTGATTACTGTAGCTTCATAGTAAGCCTTGAAATGAGAGTCCTCCTACTTTGTTCTGCTTCATTCTTGTGTTGGGTATTCTGGATCTTTGACTTTATCATATAGACTTTACAATCAATTTGTCAATAACTACAAAACAGCTTGATGGAATTTTGATTAGTATCATGTTGAATCTATGGATCAAGTTGGAAAGAACTATTCCTTAAGCGACTAGGATGTTGTAGAATTGGAATTTGGTTTTATCTGAGCTGTTTATTTTATCCTCGGAGAGAAACCTTTAAGGATCCAGCTTAAAGTAGCGATAATATATCTTTGGCTGGCCTTGGGCTTAGGCTTTTGCCTTCCTTTCTCTGTGGAGCCACTAAAAGGTTACCTTAGTTTTGCAGCTTTTTCTTTGGAATTGGCAGTTGCCCACAAGACTAAATGTTGAGTGCCTGGAAGTTGCTTTTTCCTAGGTTTTGGGGCCCAGTAAATGAATGTTCATTTTCTTGTTAGCTCTTCTGAGAGTGCTTTTAAAATTAAAAAAAAAACAAACAAAACTATTTCATCCAGCTTTTAAAGTTATTTTCAAAAAGAGGATTGGTTCTAACTACCTACACTACCAATACTGGAAATTGAAGTTTCACCAGAGACCTGCCTCCCTTACGGAATGGATGGTTGGTATATTTATTCTTTAAAATTTTTGTATAGATTATTGGAGGATCAGAATGAACTCTCCCACGTTTGAAGATGTCCATTGAGACCTTTCAGATAGTAATAGATTATGCTGTTCAAGATAAAGTTACGGTAGATCATGTAGAGCTCTTCCTATGGGGAAGAAATGTTGCAAGTCTGTCCCAGTTTTTATTCTCTCTTTTCTTAATGAAAGAATTCCCCATTTTTAGCTGCATATATGGCTACAGAAAACAAAATCTGTATTTCCCAGCTTCCTTTGTAGTTAGGAGCAGTTATGTGGGTAGTTTCTTTTAGAGAGTTCAGACTTCTCCCATTATCAGACTTGTACATCGAGTTGTCTGTTGGTCATCTCTGGCT
>NW_007740024.1:27298-27717 GCF_000696425.1 Galeopterus variegatus
ATCCATTGATTGATTACTTTAAGTATTCTAAATGAAGCAGACACAGTTGATGTAACACTTTATAGATGTGTGTTTGTCTTTGTTTGTTTTTAGCATGAAGCATTGCACGATTGTCTCCAATAACATAGATCATCTCTTACTGAATTTAACACTGTCTGATATCATGGTCTCCCTGGCAAATGCCTCAACTTTGGAGAAGGATTCCAGTTGGATAGAAACGATAAGGAAATTTGTGACAGAGACCCTTGAAGATGGTTTTAGGCTAAATAGTAAGCAGCTGAACAGGTTGCTTGGTGTATCATGGAGGTTAATGCAGATACAACCAAACAGAGGTAGGTAATGCCGATTTGCCCTTATTTAAGAGAGGAGCTCTTATGCATGCCATTTAGGTTCTAGCTTTGAAATGATGACTTTCAAAC
>NW_007740024.1:29794-30172 GCF_000696425.1 Galeopterus variegatus
AGGCTTTTTCCCAGGTGGTGATTGAAAGGAACATTTTGGCTTACTTTTTTATAGTGATTTGTTTTACGTTGGGGGGAAGATGAGCAGCAGGATGAAGCAGCAGTTAGGCCAAATGTGGGCAACATGAAAGAGGGGTCAGAACTTGGAAGTGAGACATGCTATTTTATATTTAAAGTTTTAAATTATATTTTGTTATAAGGAGAGAGTTAATTTTTATTAAACTTATAAAAATAGCCACATTGTTATAATAGTTATAAGGATATTTAAAGTTATTAAATTTGGGGGGGATTAATAGGGAGAAAACAAAGCTTTTACTTTTGTTTTAAATGACATTTTACCAAACTGTTGTTAGTTATAGATAGCTTGAGAGAGAGAGAG
>NW_007740024.1:32187-33379 GCF_000696425.1 Galeopterus variegatus
CAAATTTAGGTAAAAGGTTTGAATCAAATTTTGAAAATATATTTATTAAAACTTTAGAAGACTTAAGTTACGTGAACTTGAAAAGTACGCTTATTTATTTAATGAGCGCGCATTAACTATAAGCCAATTTGGTACCTTGCACATAACACAATTACACAAACAGACATGAACATACAAACAACATACAGGTTACACACGCATATATGCAGACATAAACAACAAGAACAAACAAGGACAGTTAGGTTTAGATTGTGTTATTTCCAAAAGACCTATTGATGAGGCCTCACCCTGTTTAAGGTAACTATTTGCTCTGCTAATTGCTTTAGCCCTANCTTTCAGTGAAACAAGGCAGATGACATTTTAGTAAGGCAATTAAGTGATTTATTAACAAACTTTTTTTTTTACAGCAATATTTTTGGTATTTTTATAACTTAATTAGTAATCTATTTGTTTTTGAGCCAGCAACCTTGCTGTGCCACCAATTTTTATTTTACAGCAGAGACTTTATAGCCTGAGGAAAATTTTCTGTGTTTTGCAAGGTTAATATTCGAAACTGTAAGGCTTTGGAAAACCAGGCCCTGTGAAGTACATATGCTTTATAGTATATTCCACATCTCCCCCCATTTTATTTATTTAAAAGAAAAAGCAAAAGTTATAGATTAGGTTGGCACAGTTAAGACAAAAGCATTTAAAACAAAGTTGGTATTATTTAGCATAGCAGGATTTTTTTAATTGACCCTAGGTGAGGAGTGAGATGTTATTGTTTTTTAGGGCAGCTGCAGCGGCATTATTTTAGGTGCTGCGAATTGGGTGTAATTACCAATTGTCGAAACTCCGGAAAGGCATTTTGCTCCATATAATAGTTGATTTTGAGTTCAGAAAGTTTGTTAAACTGTTTAGGACATTACTGTTTTTAAAGCATTTAGTTTTTTGTAAAAATTTTTGATTACTTACAAGTTTTTGTTTAAGAACAGGATGTTTTATTTAAGTTACAAACACCCTCTTTAAGGGCAGGAAAATTTAGAGAACTGCTTTTGTAGAGAAGAAGTTCTTCCCTTTTTGATTAAGGCATTTTTAATAAAAGCATTGATGATTAATATCTTGATTGAAAAGGTTTTACTTTTCTTTGTATAAATTTTTTGGTGTTGGGAAGGCTTTTTCCCAGGTGGTGATTGAAAGGAACATTTTGGCT
>NW_007740024.1:34713-35312 GCF_000696425.1 Galeopterus variegatus
AAATAACAAAAGGCTTAAAACACTTAGTTGGATAAAATTACAAATTACTACAAAAAATAAACCAAAGTGACAAAGGGTTTTGTCTTTTTGTGTGTGTGACCGGTAAGGAGATCGCAACCCTTGGCTTGTTGTCGCCCGCACCGAACTCTAGCCAGTGAGCACACCGGCCATCCCTATATAGGATCTGAACCCACGGCCTTGGCGCTCCCAGCACTGCTGCGCTCCCAACGCCGCACTCTCCCGAGTGAGCCACGGGTTCGGCCCGACAAAGGGTTTTAAAGGCAGAGAGCACAAGAACTTAAGTTTTTACATCACTTATTTAAAGGACAAAGAAAACCTTTTATCATTTCCTATTAAGAGCAGTTAAGTAAAAAGACCTTTAGTAATCCTGTTTGATTAGTAAACCCAGGCAGTGATGTGTGCTGATAAGAACATTTTTATACATTCAGGTTAGTAAATAGGCGTTATTTGTTAAAGCAGATTATACAGAGCCCAATTTGAGTTTTAGCTATATTTACGAAATACTTATTTATGGTTTCCCAGCCAAAAACTTGGTGTATTAGATTTATACCCTTATTAGTTAGTGCTAACTAGTGCCT
>NW_007740024.1:36776-38297 GCF_000696425.1 Galeopterus variegatus
GACCCCACTGTTGATATATAGCACCGTGCACATGAGCACTGGCAAAGGCATACCTGCTGTCCGTATAGATGTTGATTCTTTTGCCCTCTCCTAGTTCAAGGGCTTTCGTGAGGGCGATGAGCTCTGCTTTCTGGGCAGACGTCCCGGCAGGTAAAGTCTGTGCCCATATCAGATTCTGGCCGTCTACTATAGCAGCTCCTGCCTTTCGTATTCCTTCCTCCAGAAAACTGCTCCCGTCAGTAAACCAGGTGGCTTCGGCATCCGTCAGAGGCTGATCTGACAAGTCTTTCCGCCATCCGTGTGCCTCAGCAAGCACTTGTTGGCAGTTATGGATAGGAGGGTCAAAGTGCGGGTCTGGTAACAATGTGGCTGGATTTAAGCTCTCCGGTGGAGCAAAAGTAACCCGATCTGAATTCAGTAACAGAGTCTGATAATGAGTCATGCGAGCATTTGTGAGCCAGCGGTCGGGAGGCTGGCGGACAACACTCTCTAAGGCATGAGGTGCTGAGATTACTAAACACTGTCCCATAGTCAATTTATCAGCATCTTTTACTAGGACTGCAACTGCCGCTACGATCCTTAGACAAGCTGGCCACCCTGAGGCTACTGGGTCTAATTTCTTGGACAGGTATGCCACAGGCCTTTTCCAGGGCCCCAGTCTTTGAGTTAGGAGCCCCTTTGCAATTCCCTTATTTTCTGCCACGTACAGGTGGAAGGGCTTAGTTACGTCGGGGAGTCCCAGAGCCGGTGCAGACATTAAGGCCGTTTTAATATTATCAAAAGCCTGTTGCTCCTCTTTTCCCCATTTAAAGGGCTGGCTGTTCTTAGTGAGGGGATATAATGGGGCTGCCATCTCAGCAAAACCAGGTATCCACAGGTGAAAAAACCCGGCAGTACGTAAAAATTCTCTGACTTGTCTTGGGTTAGAGGGTGGCGGAATGTGAAACACTGTCTCTTTTCTGGCCTCAGACAACCATCTTTTCCCATCTTTAAGAAGGGTACCCCAGGTAACTGACCTGTCGCTTGCAGATCTGGGCCTTTTTGGCGGAGGCTCGATAGCCCAGCTCTCCTAACTCCAGGAGGAGACGCTTTGTTCCTTCTGAACACAGTTCCTCGTCCGCCGCTGCCAGGAGGAGGTCATCCACATACTGCAACAAAGTTACCTGTGGGTTAGAGGCCCGGAACACAGCCAAATCTTGGTGGAGGGCCTCATCAAAGATGGTGGGCGAGTTTTTGAACCCTTGAGGCAGGAGGGTCCAAGTGAGTTGCCCTGCTAGGCCAGTCTGTGCATCTCTGCACTCGAAAGCGAAGTACTCTTGACTTTTTGCAGTCAGCGGCAAACAGAAGTATGCATCTTTGAGATCCAGTACTGAGTACCAGGTCCTGTCTGGAGGTAAAGAACTTAAAAGATTGTAGGGATTAGGGACGGTGGCATGGAGATCGGCCACGCGTTTGTTTACCTCTCGGAGATCTTGGAACAGTCATTAGTCATTAGTCCCAGGCTTTCGGACCCGGCAGCAA
>NW_007740024.1:38810-39370 GCF_000696425.1 Galeopterus variegatus
GTGTTCTTTGGGTAGTCCATGGGTACTGCTTGTACCCTGTAGCCCCTTGTACCCATGACTTTTTCCCGAGAAGAGGTCCGTTTGCTTGTAGCAATACTGAATTTTCGGCTCCAGTGTCTACCACGAACTGAGTAGGCTTCCCCTCCACTTTGAGAGTTACCCTGGGTTCGGGGAGGGGACCCGAAACCCAGCCCCCCTAATCACTGTCTTCCTGGGAGGCCAAGACTTTGGGGGCTTGAGGCTCTTTCTTTTTCCTGGGGCAGTTTCAAACCCAGTGTCCTCTCTCCTTACAGTACACACATTGATCCTTCGCCAGGGGTTCCTTTTCATTGCCTGGCACCATTTTATTGGGCTCCCTAGTCTCCCTAAGTACAGTGGCCAGAAGTTTGTGAAAATTTTTTTCTTGGCGCTTTTCTCTTTTTATTTCCTTTACTTCTTCTGACTCTGTTATGATAAATCTTTTCAGCCACCTGCACTAATTCTCTTAATGACTTATCTTACAACCTTTCCAGTCTCTGCAGTTTCTTCCTGATGTCCCTACTAGACTGGTCAATAAAAGC
>NW_007740025.1:0-16173 GCF_000696425.1 Galeopterus variegatus
TCCAGCAACCAAAGGAGCAGAGTGGATCCTGAGTGTGTACTAATGACGATCAGAAAGCCCATTGCACAAACTATGCTGTCTACCCTAAGCGAATCATTGTGCAGTATATGCATGGGCGGAAACAACACACTGTACCCTACAACTATGTACTGTAAATGTTAAAATTAAATTAAATTAAACTTACAAAAAAAAAAAAAAGAAAGTCCAGTACATATAGTTACTCTTGCAGGATTTCTTCCCTCTTATTATTCTTCGCTCTCTCATGGTTCCTGTCCTCTGGCTGAATAGTCAGCATTTATAAATATCAATATATTTCATCATTTTCAGCTGAATTAAAGAAAGATTTATACAAAGTGAAGAGAAATTAGAGCATGAGAATTACAAGTGTAAAGCACCATGGACCAAAGTTCCTGAGAATTAAAAATAGAATTATTGTAAATCTATGAATGTAAAAGACAAATTGAGTTTAAACCAAATCGTGATCTGCACTAGGATTTTTTGTTTTTACAGTTTTTCTGGAGTATATTAATTGTTTCCAAAAATGAAAAGAAGTAAAAATAATTCTTACATATTGGAATGGTGTTGGAAAGGAATTAAAATGATCCATTCTCTCTTTGTTTATAGACAAAATGTATAAAGTGCTGAAGTGCTGACGGAGGGATTTAATTGGGCTCAACGCTCTGAATTAAATTCTACTCAAAAGCAGTCTCCTCTTTTGGCAGGAGTCCTACTTCCAAAGACAAAAAAAGTTCATTTTCTTTTCTTTGGAAAATCTTTATTCTTTCTTGACTTTTTACCCTATTGCCCATCTCTCTTGCTAGCTATTTTGGGTTATGTGGCTTAATTTGATCATGCTTAGCACAGTGAGAGATCACACTAATCTGGTTTTCTTCTTTTGAAACATTTACTGCAAAATGTTCTAGATCCTACTAAATTGTATGATTCCTGTGACAACTGCACACACAAGGAGTATTTTTTGACATGTCTATGTCTTTAAGCTCTCTTCTAAATATTTGGGAGTGATGAACTGGGAGATCAAATTTTCTCTGTGAAACATAATTAGCTCTTATTTGGGGGACATGATGTTAAATATGCTTTGGATAACTTATAAATGATCTAAAGATACACACACACGCACACAGAAAATAACCTTTTTTCCTGGTTAAACACACACACACGCACACACAGACAGCCTTTTTTTCTAGATAAAAAAACTCTTTAAAGACTAAAAGTATAAAGTTTTTAATATTTTATGTTTTAATCTGTTAGGTGACTCAATTTGTTCTGAAAATTTTCCCAGAAATTTTTTTCTATAAAATAGACAAGATCAATTGACATAGTAAAGTCATTTGGCAATTGCCTAGATATTTGAGTTTGTTGAATTTTTGTTTTTTATTTATTTGTGCTATGTTTGACACTTGTGGTGGTGTGTATGTGTGTGTGTGTTCTGTCTCTCCAGTGAATATGCATCTTAAGATTTTTGAGAATTGTTTCTACTTGATGTATATAACATCATTTTTAATGCAGTTTTATGCCAGCATAACTCCTCAAAAACCATCAACTCAACACAGACGGAGATGAACGTGACTTCTTAAGTTGAAACGTTTCAAAATTATTCTAGCTAATTTGAGTAGGGTAGAAAGTTTAATGTTACTGTATTTTTTTTGCAATATGACGTGTAATTTATTCCTATAACTGACAGTTAGTCAGCACTCAAAATTCATTTAAGTAAGCGAATGATTCTACAAGCATCTAATAATACTAAAAATGATAGTCAGAAGGTACAAAATACCATGAGTATGAAATGCCATGGTAAATACTATTTAACAGTCTACAGTCATAATTCCAAACTAAATCATGTTTTTTTAAATGACTTCTTAGCAGTTCTGGAATGATTTGACTTCTCCCCTTCTAAGCAATTTACTTCTTCCACTGATACAAAACAAAGGTCATTATTTTCAAGAAATATTGCAGAGTAACATAGCTTAGGGTCATTTCTTGCAACCCATTTTATTGCAATGTTACTGTATTTTTTGAACATAAATTTGTTTTATTATAAACCAACACCTATATCATAAAAACTTATGGAAAAGAGAAAAAATTAAAATAGCTAAAATGCTACAC
The DNA here is from genome assembly GCF_000696425.1 of Galeopterus variegatus. NCBI lineage: Eukaryota > Metazoa > Chordata > Mammalia > Dermoptera > Cynocephalidae > Galeopterus > Galeopterus variegatus. The sequence continues at coordinate 2,125 of NW_007740025.1, forward strand.
TCATTACTGTTGGCATTTTTTTGTTTTCCTCTAACCACTGCATTAAAAAAATAGACAGCTTTTCTTGATGACTTCATTTACAACTATTGTGGGCACACCATAGATAGAAGAGTAACAATGCTTATCTATATGAGAAAACTTGAGGCCTCTCAGCATCAGTTTTGGTGCCCCATATGTAAGCTGGCACACAACGTCATGCACATCTGTTTTCTAGTCTTGCCCTGTTAAGTCATCTAATTTTCTGTGCCTTTCCAATTTGCCTAAATTAACAAGCAGTTCATCTGATAAACTACTTTGTGGCATGATACTTATGAGAGAAGGCTAATGAGGAGGGCTTATGTATGTGCTCCATCCTCCCATGTAATGATGTGCATTTTAAAAGAGGTCCTGTGTGGTTGGTGTCTTTTCTAATGCCAACCTTGAGCTAGGATTCCCTGCAGGATATCTCTGAACACATTAGCAGTATTTATTGAACTCCCACAGGGCGTGAAAACCTGTGCTAGGATCCTGTGGTACTTATGATGAACACTCAAAGTCCTTGAATTTCCTCCAGATGGCAATTTAATACTAAAAAAGTTGTATGTACATGTCAGTAAAAAGACAAGGGTTAGAAGGGTCGGGGTGTAGTAAAAAGAGCTATGGAGTCAAAGTTAAACATACTTGCATTTGAGTCCAGCTTTATGATGTTCCAACTCTGGCACAGTTGGAGAGTTACTAAGATTTTCAGAGCCTCAGTTTCCCACATATGAAAAGCAGCAGCAGCAGCAGCAGCATTATCACAACAGACAATATTTATTGAATACTTACTATATTCCAGGCATGTTCTTTAGTACTTTTCATATTTTGACTGTTATTTCTTTTAACAAATCTGGGAGGTGAACGTTATCTCCCCAGTTTACAAATGATGAAATTGAGTTATAGAGAATTAAGTAACCTGCCAAAGGTCACTTATCTAGGAAGTGAAGGAGCCAGGATTTGATCCTAGGCAGTCTGAATCCCATATCTGGATTCTTAACCTCTATTCTATACTGCCTTGTGAGACTTTTGTGAGAATTAAGTAAAATAACATAGATAAGCTATCTAGCAATGTGCAAAGCCATAACTTGTAACACCTTCTGATTCCCTGATGAACTGAGAAGTTTGCAAAAGAGAAAGGCTTATTTGAAAGTGAAACGTGACTTGTGACTTAGAGGAAAAGGCATTGAAAAGTTGTTCTATTTTTTTTAGATGCAAAGAACATTTACCTGAACTTTACTGCACTTCTCTGGATGTGAAATTCTTCTATATTCTCAGAATACGTTAATTCTATTCCAAAACAGGTTGATGTTATAATCCACATTATTCTACTGAGAATTTTGAAGGTAAAATCAAAGGTAAGGTCATTCCTTACAAACAGTGCAACTGACATACAAAGATTTCAATATAGATTTTAGAATACAAAGTTTTCTACAAAATATACAAAGGCAAGGATTATTATGCCCTTTTTACTCATATTCTTCATTGGGAATGTTTATTCATTCAGTGAATATTTTTTCATTAAGTCAATATCAAGTCAATCAACATAAGAACCCACTGTATACCAGACATAGTACAAAGCCCTGAGAATATGAAGACAACTTATTCATATTGCAACATCACGTATACATTTGTAGTTCTTATTGCTTGGTATCCTCTCCCTTCTTAGGGCAAGATTAACTCAATTGGGCTTGCAGAAACTCCCTACTCTTAGCTTATGATCTCCAGGAAAGCCTGGTATCATCTTCTGTGTTCCATCACAAGGCATCTCTCTGACTGTAATAATTTGTTCAAGGGTTGGTAGACAAATCACTCCTACCCAATTTGATTGAACCTCAGGAGTTTGCTGAGAATTCTGAGACAAAGACATTGATTCTCTCACAATAAGCGACATCATGTAAATGTGAAATCCCAAGTTTCCAATAGACGTTTTTCAATTTTGAAGACAGCTAATCTCAGAATGAGGCCAACCCACAGATGCCATTGTGTTCAGGTGAGAAAATGTTACAACAGAAGCAAGCCCTTGATGCTGTCATTAAATTGCTGTATTGAGTGACCCCTGAAACCAATAAATGCCTTTTATTATTTAAGCCAGTTGAATTTGGAACTTATTTCCTTTGGAATAACAAGAGTTCTGGTTGCTATAAATCCTGCTGTGAATGTGATCTGAAGTCCTTTAACAATGAGAAACAACCCCGAGATGCACTAACAAAATGAGTTGTCCTCGGTCTCAGGTGTATTTGGCACATGTTTTGAGCTCACTTGATCTCACTGGTACTCAGCTACTTAGCACAAAGGATCAATTAGTTAGCTGATTTGCCAATGTTTTTGGTTTGGGTTTTTTTGTTCTTTTCTTGTTTTATTTGTTTTCTGGTGTGACCACAAATAAGAAATCCAGTAGACAAATGTCTGAACATCTTTATAACTCATTGGAATGGTTTATCCAGATATAGCACTTTCAATAAACATAGCCTGAATGATAAATTTCTGCACTAATGTCTTTGAAGGTATCTTTAAAGACATTGCACTATGTCTGCTATCTTTAGAATGTCCTATAAAATATTGGGTATATTAGGAATAGTAAGTATAGAGAAGAAAAAGCATTATTTCTCCATTTCTTCCGAGTTCTACTTTTCTTCTCTTTACTTGCTCTACCCCACCCACACTAAACCCCTGGCTCATCTTTGAATATGCCGGGCACATTCCTTCCTCAGGGTTTTTGCAGTGGCTTCTCCTTCTATCTTGAGTTCTACTTTTCTTCTCTTTACTTGCTCTACCCCACCCACACTAAACCCTTGGCTCGTCTTTGAATATGCCGGGCACATTCCTTCCTCAGGGTTTTTGCAGTGGCTTCTCCTTCTATCTAGTAGAAACTGGATTGATGATGCTTTCAGTTTTTCTTTTTCTAGGTATTCACATAATTCTCTTTTTTTACCTTCCTAAAGTCTCTATTCAAGTATCTCTTCTATGAAGTTTTCCATGCCACTCCCCTACACACCAGCAATTTCTATTCCTTCCCTGCTTAATATTCTCTATGGCATTTATCATGATTTAACATTCTATGTGCTTTATTTCGAGACAAGACAAACAGAAAATTCTGAGATAAAGTATCGTATAACTTCGTATAATGTATGCTATACGAAGTTATTACGTTCTGAGTCACTTGATAGGCTCACTTGTGTTCTATGTCCTGACATTCACATCTTGATAACACATTGTAGATGGCCAACAGCCAGCAGGTCAAAACTTTGCTCTCCAATAAGCTTATCAGCAACAACTATATCTACTAACTTTTTAGATGAAAACTGCAAAAGAAAACAGGAACACCAAGCAGTGAAATGAATAGGTAAAGTCTCACTCGAACCTGTTATTTCATTTTGGAATATGTCTTCCATGAGGAGATGAGATGTCCCGCATAGCTGGCCAGACACATTCCTTGAATGATGAGGCAGGTCCCCAACAATAGGGAAGTGTTTTATCAATCCCTGAGTGATGTAACCATATACTTGTGCAAATATTCCATCCCAAGGAGGGGATCTCTGGTAAAACAATTTGGCCCACTCTCTTAACTCCAACAACTGCAGATACATTCCAATGTGTCATTTTCAATAAAGACAGGTGGACTGCTAGTTCTTCATACCGGAACTCTGCTCCGTGCTGTGAATGATATGTAAGCTGCAGTTTAACCATACATGCGTGTAGAGTATTTATGGTGACATAAATCAGAGGCTCTTCAACTGGCTTTATATCAAGCATTCCTATTCTCTGCACACTCATAGAGTTAAAGGTAGTCCTTCCTTTTTTTCCCTGAAGTAGCAAGTATTAAAATTTGAGTCAGCTACTGACATGAATGTTATGAACTTCCTCGCTAGCAACGGAATTAAGCAGCAGCATTAATTCCCAGATAAGCTCTTCTGTGTTTCCATTCTAAGGCTGAATGATTCACTGTATACTTTTCATGTTTGCCATTTCATGTGGCATCACACATGCACCCATCTTCATGTTCTTGCAGTAATAAACCTACATTTTTGTAGAAAGTTTCTAGAAACCCAAACAGGGAATGATCAATGTACAGAGGAGTTGTGTGAGAAGCAATTGAAATGGACGGTCTGAAGCTGTGGTGTCCTCACTTCTCTTATTAATAAAGCTATTGGCGCCAAGTGTCTCTTCTGTGTGGTCAATTCTGCATTAACCTTACCGGTGGATAAATATTAAACAGTTATTAGTCTGTACAGCTCAAAAACAGTTATAATCTTGACCCCCTTGGCCTGATTATAAGGAATTTATTGCAGGACTTAATGTAACAAGGCTGCCATAGACAGTCTTTGTTTCCAAGATCTGTCTCCTGAGGTGAACAGTAATTTGCAAGCCTACATGTATCTGATAGACGATGACTAGTGTATTAGTCTGTTTCTGTTGCTTATAACAAAATACATGGAACTGGGCAATTTCTAAGAAAATGGAATTTATTGCCTACAGTTTCTGAGGCTGGGAAGTCCAAAGTCCAAGGAACACATCTGGTGGTGGTAGTGACAGTGACCCAGGGGTCTCACATTCAAGATGGTGGCAGCAGAGAGAGCAAGAGAGCAAGACAAACTCTTCTCTCTCTTCTTTTATGGCCCTCAGAAACACACCCCGACCACCATTTTTAATCCATTCACTATGGCATGGTCCTACAATCTAATCACCTCTTCAGGGCCCCACCTTTCAACTACCATAATAGGATTTCCCGCCCCGTTAACAATCACAGTGGGGACCAAGATAATAATACATAAAATGGAGGGCACAATTCAAGCTTCAGTGAATTTGGGGGGAACATAATTCAATCCAGTACAGCTGTCATCAAAATGGTCTGAATTAAAAATATATATATGTAAATATTTGTTGCAATTTTAAAGTCAAAGCCAGTCCCTTCAGATTCTCCCCACTGCTGTGTGTCCATGAATGGGCTCATATATACACCAGATCTCTCTACTCTGTATTCTAGCCCTCGGGAAATACTCGGAGGTCCTTACAAGATGCCAATCCTTGATGTACTGCTTACTATAAACCCACAGTAAAGCTTGGAGATTATGATGAAAAAAATCCTACTTGAAATATTTAATGTCCACAAACAGCTTTTTGAGAAGTCTTAATTAGGGGAGTGGGATATAAACATGATTTTTTTCTCAGTCACTGCTATTGGTGACACTGTATTAAATTTTGATGCCTCAACTGTTAAAGAGAGAAGGAGATTCCCCAAATCTCTGGGCACTTCTGACAATTAAAAGTCGTGATTTAAAACTTCAGTTTGTGTACCTGCTTCATAGATCTCTTCCTCTCCTATCAGAGACTCAGCTTCCTGGCATGAGGAGCAAGAGTGGACATAGACGCATTCCTTGTACATCATATGCCTCCCCACCACCTCCATTGTTGGCATTGGGTTAGGGAAGAGACGTGAGGGAAATTGACAAACATCTTGGTTGTAACAGGGTGGAGTGTCGCTGTGTCATTGGCTGGTACTGAGTGGCAACGCCCTCTTTGTCGTAACTATCCCAGTAACTGACCTTAGTGGGCCACAAGTGTGCCCTCTGGGTGACCCAGTGGAGCTTCCCCAAAACAGGGTTCAGACTTAGGCTCCACCTCAAATCTTTAGCTTCTGAAAATAGAGCTAAAGGGTTCTCCACGCCCGATGTGGGGGCCTATCTTAAGTGGAAGACCAGCAGGGCCACTTTAGCTCAGGGACCTCCTATGATGTCTCGGACTCAAAGGAAATTGAAGTATGGGTACCCTGGCCACGTTGGACAGTGGTAGTGCAGGGCTGGGTTTGAAATGAGGGTCTATCCAGCATCTTTTCTTTTCAGCTTTGACTCTAACTGAGATCAAAATCAGATTTAACATTCTGTAACATTTGAATACAAAAAAATGCAGGAGGATACTATGTATATATCAAATTGCCTGGTGTTAATGACAGGCCCAAAATTTACTCTATGTGTGACCCTGACTAAGTCACTTAATGTCTCTGAGCCTTGATTTCCTCAATTGCATAATGAGATAATGATAGCCAAGTTTAGCTTATCTATATGGATATGTCAGGTTAGCTATATGAAGAAAAATTGTCCTTTATAAACTAAATATCTGTTTATGTGCTAACATTAAAATGTCAACAACAGAAAAAAGGGAGAAAAGTTTTCTTATTTCTGAAATGATTTCACATCTAGATATTTTCTACCAAAACTATTTGTTCCTCTCTGAATGCTTTTCAAATAGTTTTTTTTTTTTTTTAATACTTCTCATTTTTTTGGATAAATTGTGGTTTCAAAGATGATGTAACCATATAAGCATTCTCTAGAGCAGTGACTCTCAAACTTGACTGTACCTAAGATTTATTAATAAATGAATTAAAATGTATTTTGTTAGGTACAACCCTCAGATATTCCGAATTAATAAAACGATAGTTCAGACCAGGAATGTACATTTTTACCAAAAACTCCCTGCTTCTCAAGAAATCTGACACAGGTGATCCACAGGCCACATATAGAGAAACATTTCAAGATGAACACAAATCTCTTTCGCACTGACCGATTCTGTGAATGCTTGCAGCCATGTTCACCTAATTTACAAAGAATGCCTTGCACTGAACAAACATAAAAAACAAAAGGACAACTTGTATGATATTAAAGTTTCAACTTGATCACTGATTCCATAGTTACAGAAATTAAGTAATATTTTCAAATAATTGTAGCATTGCCTACTTATGCATGGGCAACTCTATTACCCAAAAGTGCTTCTTAGAGGTGAAGAAGATAAAAGTGACCTTGAAAGTAATGCCACACAGAATTATAACTATACCTAGGGGAAAGATGGTAAATTTCTTTTTTTGTTATATAAATAAAATTTTTGTTGCATTAATAAATAATAATAAAAGAAGCAAAATCTATAAAAAGCAAATTATTTTTTTCCTAAGCATTCTCTTTCTTAGAAATTTTTTATGATATCTCTTTATGTTAAACAAGGTGGCATATTTAAAATCATGTTAGAACAGGTGCTATGTTAAATATTTGCCTGGAAAGTTTTTAGATTCTTGATTTAAATTTGCAAGTTTCATCCTCTGTCTCTGGCTACCGTTCTCTTATTCAGAGCATTTTCTTTAATACAAGAAGTATCTGAAAAATTTCTAGCTTTTTGATGAAAATTATGCTCTTTTCTTTTTGATTTCTACTCCTCCCTCAACCCTCACCCCAATATTTCCATTCCCTAACAAGTAAAGTTGAAATAGTCCTGTTTCCAAGCAACAAATATATTGAAAGGATAAGTGGCAATAAAACACCAGTGATTACAGTATTGGAATTTTTTTCTTTTTAATTGACCCATGATAATTGCATATATTTATGGAGTAAATGTGATATTTGGGTACATTTATATAGTGTGTAATGATCATAACAGGGTAATTAGCATATCTATCACCTCAAATATTTGTCACCTCTTTGTATTGGGAACATTAAAAATCTGCTCAACTAGCTAGTTGAGGCTATACAGTAACTTGTCACCAACTGTAGTCCACCTATATCACTATAGAACACTAGATTATATTCTTCCTATCTCTGTACAATTTTGTATCCATTCACCACACTCCATGGACTACTACTCAGCCATAACATAATGAAATGTTGGAATTTTAAAATAAAATAGTGAACTATCTAACCACTTTTTATGCAGCAAGTGACGATACCACAAGTGAGTAGGCCTTTTTTTGAAGGTAAACTTCTCTGTCTCTGCCTCAGGAGAGACCACCCCACCATCCAGATTTGTCTGTGGAAAATAGATTCATAAGTGAAATTTGTTGGATGATTCTCTGCTTATTCTGATGCCTGCAGCAACTGGTGATTTTGCAACTAGGCTTGTTCTCATTTAAAATAACTTTGGATCTAAACTAGAAAAATTGCTTTGTCTGGTCTCAGTATGATTTCACATAGTACTTCAAATCAGTATTAGAAGCATTATATAAAAGACAAATTTGTTCTTATGTCTCTTCCTATACAAAGCATAATTCAGTCCTATAGTGAGCTCATCGCATTCAGGCAACCATGTGTGAGCCTTATGTTTTTTTGCCCTTTCCCAATATTTCAAAACCGATACCTATCTCTTCAAGAGGATAAGTGTTTTCCTAAGTTGAAAAAAATTAGTTCAGACTTGGCCTGCATTAACTCTATTGAATTCTTCAAATACATACCAGGTTAATAAAGGCTAAGCCATGGTGGGCTAAATTTTTTGATAAATATCGAAGTCTTCTTTGATCCTGATAACCCACAAATGTTCAGCATGAGTGAGTTTTCACGGTCAGCATGCAGAGAGTCTGATACTTAACTTAAGCCCAATGTGGTTTATTTTACTTATGTAGATGGTATGCTTAGAACTAAGAAGCAGGAAAAATTGAAAACAGCACAAGGGTACAAGACATGACATATAAGGCACTTTTTCCCATTTGGCTCAGAGTCGGCATCATTTACTTGTGGCTTCCAGGGCTCTCTCTTTGTATGTGAGTCCGTTTGAAGTAAAACAAACAAAAGCTCAGAGAATGCTTCTTCACTTTATTTGACCAGCCCCCTGGCTGCTTTCTTTTATGAATCCCTGTCTCCCTTTCCCATCACGACAAAGCTCCTGACCCCAACCAGAGATCGGGTGTCTTTCCATCACCTGGCAACGGGAGGCCTAAGAAGAATGAAGTGAGGTAGGGTAAAGGTGTGCAAACAGGTAACGCACCCAAAATAACTGCCTTCTCTTTCAATTCTTAAATAATAAGAAACGGCAAGCTTCAATAAATGCATTGTAAACCCAAAGTTCTTCAATTTTCCCTGAGTCAGTATAAGTCTTATCTCCAATTCATAGGATTCTATAGAAGTTAGGATTCAAATGGAAAGAAAAAAGTGTCTATATAATTTATATAAAATATACATGGAACTTGCTTTGTGATTTCATTCAGATGCTCTAGGAAATCAGGATAGTGGTTATCCTTGGGAGGGTAGTGGTTGGAAAGGAGCCCTAGAGGGGCTTCAGGGGTACTGATCATCATGTTTGTCTTGATCTTGCTGTTACTTACATGGATATATTCAATTTGTGCAATTTCTCTAAGCTATATACCAATAAATCTATATACCTATACATGTAACGCAGAATTTCTCAACCTCAGCACTGAACATTTTGGATCACGTAATTCTTTGCTGTGGGGGTTATCCTGTGCATTGTAGGAAGTATAGAAGCATTCCTGACCTCTACTTTCTAGGTGCCAGTCATATCTTCCCTCACCAGTTCTAACAATCAAAACTGTCTCCAGAATTTCTAAATGTATCCCAGGAAACAAAATCTCCTAGAACTTCTGTAACTAATCGTTGTAAAAGACTATAAGTCAGATGTCTAGAAGAAATAATTCTTTAAGATAAGATTATTGCATCATAACAATGAGTAATATTATCAAACTTGGAGAAAATTATATATGCTGACATTACTTGAAATTCATGCTCTCTTTAAAATCATTAAAGTTTATTATAGTTTTGATATGCCACATTTCCCACTGTTTAACTTTCATGCATAGCTTCTATAAATCAGCCAATTCAGAAATGCTTTTGACAACTGATTGATTGATTAATCTCAGTTTTGAACAGAATAATTGGCAAAAAAAAATAACTCATTATAGGTCTACATTATTTATAGAAACAAAAGGGTTCAAGATTTCCTGCAAGACAAATATATGAGAGAATTCTCAGTTCTAATAACAAAACCTGACTCTACAAATGGCTGTTGAAGCAGACAAGTAAGTAATTGAAAAGAACAAAAGTTGCCAAGTCTCTAGGCATGAAGAATTATTAACACAAGTTCAGATTTCTCACAACAACTGATAAAATTAGTAGTAACTGGGTTATTACAGAGACAAGACAAACAGAAAATTCTGAGATAAAGTACTGTGGATAAAGAGTCAAACAAAAAGGTGTTTAAAAAATGAGCATTAACATTCTAGGCAAACACTTTAAAAGGTTACTGCACCAGACTCACAAATACCAGCAAATCTTGATAACTCTGCTTATTAGGAAAAAATGTTTTCTGTTTTAAGGGTATCCAACATATTTTTGTTTGGTTTCTGTTTTGGTTTTGGTTTTTTGCTATGTGGATTTTTGTTAAGACAGCTTATGGCTTGAAAAGAAAAATGAGGCCATCTGAATTCAATGTTTTAGCAAGAACTGTTTATCAGTGTTTTATTCTGTGCACTCAGAACATAAATGCTTTCTTTTTTCCTGAAGCCAGATTTGGATCACTCACTTGAACTGGGCCTGGGGGAGAATCCCAGCATGTATGATGAGCTGATTAATTACCAGAAATCAAATGCCTTGCGGTCCAGAGCTCTGTGCTTGAAAGCAATCACAGGACTAGAGGAACGAGGCGACCCACACACACGCATGGACAGCCGGGAACACCTTGGGGATTAAGGTTTACTATGGTCCAAAACAAAGAGTTTAAGACTGATTGTTTATCCTTGACAATGTCACTTGTGCTGATCTTTTTTTTTTTTTTTAACAAGAGCATTCAGCATATGACTTTTAAAGTCAAAGAAACCCTGTTAAATCAACCTCAAGATTTTGTCATCTTAAAAATAAAGTCATCATGATTTTCTCATTGCTTTCCACTCTTCTCACACTCCTTGAAACTTAAGTAGTAATTCATAATTATTGGTTAGGATATGTCTTATTTCAAGCCTTGTGTGCATAAATAGAGTTCTTTGAGGCTGTTTTTTAGGAAGAGCTTCTCATTTAAAGTGGAGCGTATGTCTACCAGGGAAATATAAACAGAGACAAATATATGAAATGCTGGAAACAATATACTGCCAAGCTCTGAAACCTGAAAGCTGTTAATAATCATAGATAGGCAAGATCAGCTTGTTGACAAACTTTTCATGTCTTCAAAGATTGTAGAAATATGAACCTTATTCCTTCAACTATCTTTTTGTGGTTTCTTTTTTATGCCTAATATCCATAAAACCCACATTAACATCCTGACTCCCTTGTATCAGTATACTGAGGTCAAAGGGTCCAGTACTGAATTCTTACACAAGCGAGTTTGCCTACTTTTACTTATTGTTTTTTTAAAATTTTTACCTTGTAAGGATCATTTTTCCCCAGAAATTGCTTATGAAATTTACCCTCGGTCTCCAAGAAGCACCCAGAGATGGGCCCCAGAGCTGTGATGCTGTGAGCTGCTTCACGTGAAGGGTCATTCCTCAGCAAGTCGAGTTGTACCAATAGAAACTGCAGATCGCAGCTTTGCTACTTCAAATCACTGAAACACCTGAGCCCTTGTCTAAAATAGGTAGATTTTTTTTTAAGATCAAAGCTATTGATTAAAGAGAGCACTAGGCCAAACTCTTTCTAAACCACCAAAGTTGACCCACCGCAGAAAGTAGGTGATTGTGAGCTCTAATAGTAAAACATAAAATTGCTTTTTATTATTGACTGTCTTCTCAGGCTGACTCAGAAAGCTCTGCAGCACCAAGTCGGTGGAGGAAATAAGGTGAGTTCGTCAAATTTGGGGAAAGGAGAACAAGTCAAACCTCTAACTTTAAATATTTTAAGATTAACCAGCAAGGTGAGAGTTCATCAAATTTGGGGAAAGGAGAACAAGTCAAACCTCTAACTTTAAATATTTTAAGATTAACCAGTGGCATGAGTGAAGTTTGTGTTTAAAAGCTACTTATGAGAAAGAAACACCACCAATGGGAGAAAATACAAGATGCAAATGCTTTAAAATGTTTACGGAATTTATCCACTCTTGTCCAGTGATCATTCTCCGCTTTGGAATTACCATCTTCTCTTGGCCCAACTAGCATCCTCTGACACAGCAGACCATTGGGCAAAGGAACGTACTTTACCTGGGGTTAAAATTTGAATTGCCCTTGTTTGAAAGGGCACTTACTAAGGCCCCATCTGCTCTCTGGATTGTGACCCTTTTGTTGCTGATTAGAAAAATCACTTGCCTTTTAGGCTTTAACTTCGGGGGTAAAAAAAATATGCTAGGGTACTTCAAAACATTCATGGAAAAATAGAACTGAAACGTAGTACAAATCTTTCCATGAACTTTTTGAAGACCTCTCATACAAGTATGTGAATTAGAGAGAAACACAACAGATAGAAATTAGTTGGACTAGAAAACAGAAAAAAGTAGAAAATAATCATAAAAAAATCAAGCCTTTCAAAATGATAAATGAAATAGGTTTATTACTCATGCACCTCCACCTTTTTCTTTCTTCTAGTCCTTCTTTTTTTTGTAATATACTGATGGAGTTTTGATGTGTTGTCCCCCAAAACTCATGTGGAAATCTGATCCCCGATGTGGCAGTGTTGGGAGCTGTTTGAGTCATGAGGGCGGATCCCTCATGAACGGATTAATGCTCTTCCCAGGGGATGGGGGTTGTGAGTGAGTTCTCACTCTATTAGTTCCCAGGAGAGCTGGTTGTTTAAAGGACCCTGCCATCTTCTCTCTCTCCCTCTCTCTCTCTCCCTCTCCCTTCCCTCCCTCCTCCCTCTCCCTTCCTCTTGCCATGTGATCTGCTTGTACCAGCCACCTGTCTGCTGCTCTCAGTTGTGAGTAGAAGCAGCCTGAGGCCCACACCAGATGCAGCTATCCCAGAATAGTAAACCAAATATACCTCTGTTCTTTATAAATTACCCAGTCTCTGGTATTCTGTTACAGCAACACAAAATGAACTAATACATATACTACTGCTTTTAGGCTTACTTTATCCTTGCCTACCCTTTCCTACCATTCATCCTATAATGATTTTAATGAGCCTTTCCTCCATTGCTCTCATTAGTAGAAAAAAAATGTTTTAATAACATTTTCTGGGAGAATGTAAAGATGGAAAAGGCAAACAGTTCCTGTTCACAAGTAGCTCATACCAACACTCCTGATGCCAAATTTTTTATTCATATTCATTAGATCAGCCAACTGCTAAGTGAGTTATTCTCCCTATTTACCATTTTCCCATCTTTATTTTACTTTCTGATCTTTCAATTATCTGGAATGCATCTTCTGGATATTAAATATTTATGGAATTCTATATATTTATTTATTGTGTGGCAATTTGTTGGTAAGTTGGAGGAGATTTGTTGGATATTTTACAAGAAAGTACAGGTTTAATGACTTTTAAAAAATTATCTTCAAACAGACTTTTCTCATTGGACAAATGGCAATAATTCATAGATGACACCTAACCTGTGTTTCTTTGATAGGGTGATATTTTGGAAAAGTAAAAGACATTTATTTTTTATAAAACTTACATTTGAGTTTGAAATGCATTGTATGATTTTCCCACTTTTGGCAGAAAATTTACCTTCCTAATTATGTTTACCTTAGGCTAATATTAAAATTGGTTTGCATTCCTTGACATAAAAACTGCCTCAGGGAGAGGGCACAGAAAAAGGGACTTGACCTAGAAACATACAGACAAGGGAGATATCTGCCCAGGGGTGCAGATTTAACCTAGATAGTACAGAAAGTGGATAAGCCACAAACATATAACCAAGAGGCACTTGTCGCTAAAAAGTGAACTAGAAATATTATTAAAATGTTTCATTCTTGCTAATTTTTCCCTGTTTTTAATTTTTTATTCTTGTTCAGATAAAAAATCACACAAAAATATTCTTTCTCCTCAACTTTTTTATTTTGTCATTTTTTCTTTGCCTCTTTAGAAGAAAATATTCTAGTTTTCAGAAATTCCAAAGCAAACATAATTCAGTTGGCTTTACCTCGGCAAGAATTTTATTTATGCCCTCTTTTTTCCATTTTTTTGTTTGTTTTTGCTCCTTGCCTAGATGTGTTTAAACATAACTTGGATGTCATCTCTTCCTCCCCTCATCATCATTAACTCTTTCTAAGAAATAATTACAATTGTAATTAAAGTTTGTTTTTGCTCCTTGCCTAGATGTGTTTAAACATAACTTGGATGACATCTCTTCCTCCCCTCATCATCATTAACTCTTTCTAAGAAATAATTACAATTGTAATTAA
>NW_007740025.1:16762-30772 GCF_000696425.1 Galeopterus variegatus
CATCTCTTCCTCCCCTCATCATCATTAACTCTTTCTAAGAAATAATTACAATTGTAATTAAATAATGCTTTTCTCCAGTGAGCTCCAAATGACTTATAGCCATTATCTCAGGTATGGAAATACTATCCCCGTGAAGTAGTCAGGAGAGTGGTAATATTATTCTCATTTCACAGATGAAAAATTTATGTCATAGAGAGGTTAAATAAATTGTTGAGGGTCACAGAAAGCTACTGACAATGCAAATTAGTGTATGTTCTAGCTACACAGAATATCCTCTTTTAGAACCTACTACTTGGAGAATCAGCCATATTGTATCTTATCAGCAATATACTTCATTGCTAATGACAGTGTAATCAATATAAAGACTTCCATTAAACAACGTTCCAAATATAAGGATTTCAATGGTTACATAAAAAGATGTGCAGAGAAAGAAAATATATTCTCCTCAAAGTTTGAAAAATAAACTCATTCGATGGCAGGTACTTTATTGAGCTCCTAGAATGTGCCAGTTACTGTATTCACACTAGGAATATAACCAATGAAATTAAAATTTGTTGAATAGAACCAATGTCTTTAAGAAATACTAAATTTATTTGTAAGGCAGTATATAAGGCTATGTGATCATGCACTAAATGAATCCAAAATAGTGAAATTAAAATTTGTTGAATAGAACCAATGTCTTTAAGAAATATTAAATTTATTTGTAAGGCAGTATATAAGGCTATGTGATCATGCACTAAATGAATCCAAAATACCATGCTCTTTGTGTTCTTTAGCATGCATTTTAGAGCTTTCTGATTTTGACCTTTGAACAAATCACTTGGTTCACTGACCATGAAATTCACTTGTAGCCCCCTTTTATGGTAACCATTTTAAATTTTTAAATATTAAATGAGAACTAAATAGTTAAGGATGTCCAAATTACATTTTTTTAAAAAAGATTTTGTAATTCCTATGTCAAAGCATAAGAAATTTTTTCATGATAGATGAATAAGCTTTAGTATCCAGACCTTTTTAATACCTGATTTAGAAATTTGAAGATGTTTCACTTTGACTCTGCTTCTATCAACATCAAGATTACAGCCTGAGTGTCTTCTCAACAAATGTTTTTATTGTCATATTCCAATAGTCTTATTATTTAACATGTACACCATCAATCTTCACAATGTTACATGAGTCTTCTGAAACATCCTTTCCTTCCCTAGTCACCACCCAACATAGAGTAGCTTTTAGGAATCACTCACCTATCTCTTCATTGCTGCTGCAACTCACCATCTCAGAAACTATTCCACATGCCTTATGCACAAGAGAGGGAATATGGCATGTGGAACTCATTAAAGATATTGTAAGTAGCTTGGGAAATCAGCACATGCCCAGGGCCTAAAAAATTTCAAACACTTGCGTCTAAATCAAATTCACAAACTTCTCTTCACCATTCCACTGTTTTATAGTCATGTGATTAAGTGTGTATTGGCTGTTAATTTATTTATTTATTTTCTTTTTCTTTCTGTGTCTTTTTAAGTTATATGACATGATGTTATGGGATGCATATACATGGTACAGTGGTTACTATAGTGAAGCAAATTAACATATTCATCATCTCACATAGTTATCCTTTTTGTTGTTGTTTTTGTGGCAAGCACAGCTAAAATCTACCCATTTAGCGAAAATTCCAAATACAGTACAATTTTGACACCTGTGATCCTCACGTTGTACATGAGATCTCTAGCCTTGTTCATCCTGCTGTTTTGTGTCCTCAGATCTAAATCTCCCCATTTCTTCCCCACTCTTCTCCTCACCTCCAATAACCACTGTTTTGTTCTCTCTCTGTTTGAGTCTTTATTTTTAGATTCCATGTATAATTGAAATCATGCAATATTTTTCTTTCTGTGTCTAGTTGATATCACTTAGCATAATGTCCTCCAGGCCCATCCACGTGTGGCAGATAACAGGATCTCCTTTTTCAAAATTGAATAATATTTCATTGTGTATATATACCACAGCTTCTTTATCCATCTGTCTGCTGATGGACATTTAGGTTGTTTCCATATCTTTGCTATTGTGAATAATGCTGCAGTAAACATAGGAGTGCAGATATTTTTGCAAAGTAGTAATTTTATTTCCCTTGAGTATATATCCAATAGAGGGAATGCTGGGTCATATGGCAGTTCTATTTTTAATTTCTTTAGAAACCTCCATACTGTTTTCCATATGGCCCATCAACAGTGTACGAGGGTTCCCTGTTCTCCCTTGCCACCATTTTTTAATCTTATGCCTTTTTTCATAATTGCCTTCCTAATGAGTGTGAGGTGGTATCTCATAGTGGTTTCCCTGATGACTAATGATGTTGAGCACATTTACATATACCTATTGACCATTTTTATACCTTCTTTAGAGAAATGTATATTCAGGTCTCTTGCCAGTTTTTTAATCAGGTCATTTGTTTTTCTACTATTGAGTTGTATGAATATACATTTTGGATATTAACCCCTTATCAGATATATGGTTTGCGGATATTTTTTCCCAATCCATAGCTGCCATTTCATTTTGTGATTGTGTCCTTTGCTGTGCAGAATATTTTAGTTCAGTGTAATCCCACTTATTTATTTTTGCTTTTGTAGCCTGAGCTTTCAGGGTGATATTCAAAAATTCATTTCCAAGGTCAATGTCTAGGAGATTTTTCCTTATGTTCTCTTCTAGGAGTTTTATACTTTCAGATCTCATATTCAGGTCGTTTGTCCATTTTGAGTTGGTTTGTGTGTATGGTGTAAGATAAAAGTCCAATTTCTTTCTTTTGCATGTGGTATTCCAGTTTTCCCAGCACCATTTATTAAAGAGACTGTCCTTTCCCAATGTATCCTCTGGGCGCTCTTGCCAAAACATTAGTTGACTACATATGTTTCTATTTATTCCTAGGTGCCCTATTTTGTTACACTCATCTACGTGTCTACTTTTACACCAGTATTATGCTGTTTTGATTACTGTAGCTTTGTAATATAATTTTAAATCAGGAAGTGTGGTGCCTCCAACTTTGCTTTTTTTATCAGAATTGTTTTGGCTATTCATTTCTGGTTCCACACAAATGTTCGGATTGTTTTTTTCTATTTCTCTGAAAAATACCATTGGGATTTTGATAGGAATTGCATTATGTCTGTATATTGCTTTGGGTAGTATGAACATTTAAAAATATTAATTTTTCCAACTTATGAGCAAGGAATATCTTTCCATGGTATTAATTTTTATCCTTTTGTTTCCATTTGAAGAACTCTCTTAAGCATTTCATGTAAGGCAGATTAGTGTGATAAATTCCCTCAGCTTATGTTTGTCTGGGAAAGATTTTGTTTTCCCTTTCTTTCTGCAAGACAGTTTTTTAGGTATAGTTTTCTTAGCTGGCAGTATTTTTCTTTGTTTTCTTTTGTTTTCTTTCTTTCTTTCTTTCCTTCTTTCTTTCTTTCTTTCCTTCTTTCTCTCTCTCTCTCTCTCTCTTTCTTTCCCCTTCCTTCCTTCCTTCCTTCCTTCCTTCCTTCCTTCCTTCCTGCCTGCATTTTAGACAAGTCATTCTATTTTCTCCTTTCTTTCCCCTTCCTTCCTTCCTTCCTTCCTTCCTGCCTGCATTTTAGACAAGTCATTCTATTTTCTCCTGGTTTACAAGGTTTTTGCTGAGAATCCACTGATAGTCTAATGAGGGTGTTCTTATAGGTAAGTTGATGCTTTTCTCTTGCTGCTTTTAAAATTCTCTACCTCTTTAACTTTTTTTATTGTTTTAATTGACCCTTGTAATTGTGTATGCTCATGGGGCATAATCCGATTTTTTTCTTTTTTTTTTTTTTACTGTGAGTATATTTTATTTACTCATTTTTGTTTACAACTGAAACTCTGGAAATTCAAAATTAACATCCTTGTCCTTGAGCTTCTTATAGACGCCAGAAAAAGTTTCAACCGTGTGTTCCTCAGTGTGCTGCTGTGCTTTGTCCAAGTGCACCTTTAAGAGCTGGCTGCCATCTAGTTTCACACGGATTCTCTTGCCCACAATTTCACTGGGGATGACCAAGTCCTCAAGGAGGGCATCGTGCACGGCTGTCGGCGTGCAGCTCCTGGGATGCTTTTGCTTATTTTTTGTATGGCTTTTTCGAGTTGGCTTTGGCAGAATTCTCCTCTGAACAGTAAAGAGAACGTGGTTCCCACTGAACTTTTTCTCCAGTTCGCATACTAGCCGGACCTGGATTTTCTGGAAGGATTTCAGTTGAGGAACCGGAACAAAGATTTATGATAGCTTTCCGACCACCACCAGCCTCAACTTCCCTGGCCGCTGTGGTGTTCAGCTCCTGCAGCTGAGCCTTCAGGTCCGAGCTCATCTCCAGCTCCAGCAGCGCCTGGGAGATGCTGGACTCGAACTCGTCCGGCTTCTCGCACTTGGGCTTCACCATCTTGGCGCTCCAGCCGAACATGGCTTCTCCTTGTTGAGCACCGGCTTAGGAAGAGCACAATCTGATGATTTAATGCATATATATGCTGTATAATGATCATATCAGGGTAGTTAATGTACTCATTACCCCATGCATTTATCATTTCTTTGTGGAAAAACATTCAAAAGCCTCTCCTCTAGCTATTATGTAAGATATAAAACCTTATATATAGTCACCCTACTGTGCAATAGAACACCAGAACTTATTCCTCATGTCTAATTGTAATTTCCTACACGTTGGCCAGTCTTTCCCTGTTTTCCCTTCCCATGTCCCCTTCCCAGTGTCTGGTAACCCCTGTTCTACTCTCTGTCTCTGTAAGGTCAACTTTTTTTTTTTTTTTTTTTCTCCCACACCTGGTTGAATGACTTTGAAATATATTTTTCATTCCCACTGGATATTTTGTTACCTCATAAACTCAGCCTCTATTATGTTCTATGGACTCAATCTGCCCTATAACTCGAAAGCCTAAAATGGCATTATCTATAAATAATGTGAAATCAACATGCTCACCCTGAATCTTCACTACCCCGACCCCACATTTATACTAGGGTGCAAAAGCACACCGCAAAGTCCTCTGAGAGTTTGTAAGCAACCCTATTTACCTCATACAAAAGAAGGAAGTGAAGGGCTTTTTCTGTGCCTGAGAGAGAACACTTTTCCCCCTGCAGAAAATGAATGGAAAAATGCTAAGGCAAATTTTTACTAAAAACAAGATCTAAATAAAAATTATGTAAGGCCTTCAAAACGAATGGGCTGCCCAATGCCTGTGATGGAAAAAAAAAAAAAAGGTAATATTATTGAGATACTACCTGCCTCATACTCAATATACCTTACTGCATTCGTTTTGCAAATGACAGGATTTCATTCTTTTTTATAGCTAAATAGTATTTCATTGTGTATGTATACAATTTTTTTTATCCATTTATTCATTGTTGGACGCTTAGGTTGATTCTATGTGTTACTTATTGTAGATTGTGCTGCAGTAAACATGCTGCAAATGACAGGATTTCATTCTTTTTTATAGCTAAATAGTATTTCATTGTGTATGTATACAATTTTTTTTATCTATTTATTCGTTGTTGGACGCTTAGGTTGATTCTATGTGTTACTTATTGTAGATTGTGCTGCAGTAAACATGGAAGTGCAGATATCTCTTTGACATACTGACTTCACTTCCTTTGGGTATATACCTACTAGTGGGATTGCTGGATCATATGGTACTTCTATTCCTAATTTTTTGAGGAACCTCCATACTGTTTTCCATAATGGCTATAATAGTTTACATTCTCACCAACAGTGTGCAAGTGTTCTCTTTTCTCCACATCCTCGCCAACACTTGTTTTCTTTTGTCTTTCTAACAATAGCCATTCTAACTGGAGTGAGGTGGTATCTCATTGTTATTTTGATTTGCATTTCTCTGATGGTTAGTGATGTTGAGCATTTTTTCATACGTCTGTTGGCCATTCGTATGACTTCTTTTGAGAATTGTCTATTAAGATCCTTTGCCCATTTCTCAATTGGGTTATTTGTTTTTTTGCTATTGGGTCTAGTTCCTTATGTATTCTTGCTATTAACCCCTTGTCAGATGTATAGTCTGCAAAATTTTCTTCCATTCTGTTGGTTGCTCCTTCACTCTGTTAATAGTTTCCTGTGATGTACAAACGCTTTTAGTTTGATGTAATCCCACATGTCTATTTTTGCTCTTATTGCCCCATGTGGTGGATCATTTCCCCTAAGTTTTCTTCTAGGAGCTTCATAGTTTTGGCTTTACATTTAAATCTTTAATCCTTATCAAGTTGATTTTTGTATATAGTGAGAGGTAGCGGTCTAGTCTCATTCTTCTGCATGTGGTTATCCAGTTTTCCCAGAACCATTTACTGAAGAGACTGTCTTTTCCCCAATATGTATTCTTGGCACGTTTGTCAGAGATCAGTTGGCTGTAGGTAGGTGTGTGAATTCATTTCTGAGCTCTTTATTCTGTTCCATTGGTCTATTTGTCTGTTTTTATGCCAGTACCATGTGGTTTTGGTTACTAGACCTTTGTACAATAGTCTGAAGTCAGGTCGTGTGATGCCTTCAGCTTTGTCCATTTTTCTCAGGATTGCTCTAGCTACTAGGGGTCTTTCTTGGTTCTATGTGAATTTTAGGATTGTTTTTCTATTTTGCTGAAGAAGGTCATTGATATTTTAATAGGGATCTCATTAACTTGGTAGATCACATTGGATAGAATAGCCATTTTAACCAGTATTAAATTATTCCAATCCAGGAACATGGGATGTCTTTCTGTTTACTTATGTCCTCTTCAGTTTCTTTCTTCAAAGATTTATAGTTATTTGCCATAGAGGTCTTTCATCTCCTTGGTTAACTTTATTAACAGGTCTCTAAATTTTTTTTGCAGTTATTGTAAAATAAATTGTTTTCTTGATCTCTTTTTCAATGGTTCACTATTACTATATACAAATGCTAGTGACTTTTGCATGTTGACTTTGTATCCTGCAACTTTACTGAATTTGTTTATTAGTTCTAATAGTTTTTTGGGAGAGACTTTAGGGTTTTCTGTATATAAGATCATGTTGTCTACAAACAGGGACAGTTTGACTTCCTCCATTCCAGTTTGGATGACTTTTATTTCTTTCTCTCTTCTAATTGCTCTGGCTATGACTTCCAGTAGTATGTTGAATAGAAATGGTGAAAGTGGGCATCGTTGTCTTGTTTCTGATCTAAGAGGGAAAGTTTTCAGCTTTTCCCTATACAGTATGATTTTAACTGTGTTTGTCATATATGGCCTTTACTATATTGAGGTACATATCTTCAATACCTAGCTTGTTAAGAATCTTCATCATGAAGGAATGTTAAATTTTGTCAAATGCTTTTTTTGTGTCAATTGAAATGATCATATGCTCTTTGTCTCACTTTCTGTTAATGTACTGTACCACATTTATTGATTTTTTATATTGAACCACCCTTGCATCCCTGGGATAAGTCCCACTTGTTCACAGTGAATTATTTCTTTAATATGCTATTGAATTCTGTTTGATAGTATCTTGGGAATTTTTGCATGTATATTCATGAAGGATATTGGCCTGTAATTTTCTTTCTTTGCTGTGTCCTTGTTTGGTTTTGGAATCAGAATAATGCTGGCCTCATAAAATGAGTTGGGAAACAGTCCCTTCTTCTCAATTTTTTAAAATAACCCGAAGGGAATTGGTATTAGTTCTTTAAACATTTGAAATAATTCAGCAGTGAAGCCATCAGGTCCTGGAGTTTTCTTTAATGGAATAGTTTGTATTACTGATTCAATGTCTTCACTTGTTACTGGTCTGTTCAGATTTTCAATTTCTTTATAATTTAATCTTGGTAGGTTGTATTTGTCCAGGAATTTATCAATTTCTTCTATGGTATTAAATTCATTGGCATATAGTTATTCATAATAGTCTCTTTTCCTTTCTGTGTTATCTCTTGCGGTATTGTAATGTCTCCTTTTTCATTTTTGATTTTATTTTTTGGAGTCTTCTTTGTTCTTGGTTAGTCTTGCTAAAGATTTTGTAATTTTGTTTATCTTTTCTCAAAAAGCCAACTCTTCATTTCACTGATATTTTCAATTGGTTTTTTAGTTTCTATTTTGTTTATTTCTGCTCTGAGCTTTATTATTTCTTTCTTTCTGCCAATTTTTGGTTTAGTTTGTTGTTTTTCTAGTTCCTTTAAGTACATCATTAGGTTATTTATCAGAAATCTTTCATCTTTTTTTGACATAGGCCTTTCTTGCTCTAAACTTTCCTCTTAGACCTGCTTTTGCCACCATATCCCACAGATTTTGGTATAATGTGTTTCCATTCTTGTTTGTCTTAAGGAATTTTTTAATTTCCCTTTTAATGTCTTTATTAACCCATAGATTATTTAGAAGTATGTTGTTTAACTTCCATGTACTTGTAAAGTTTTTGAAGGGTTTTTTTTGTTAATTTCTAGTTTTATGCCATTGTGGTCAGAAAAGGTACTTGATATAATCTCTATCATTCTTATTTTGTGAAGACTTTTTTGTTGCCTAACATATGGTCTGTCCTGGAGAATGTGCCATGTGCAGTTGAGAAGAATGTGTATTCTTCAGCTGTTGAATGGAATCCTCTGTAAATGTCTTTAAGTTCCATTTGGTATATGATGCAGTTTAAGTAAGATGTTTCTTTGTTCATTTTCTGTCTAAATGATCTGCTTATTGAATTGCAATCTATCTCTTTGCTTTGGTCTAGTAATGTTTCCTTTATATACCTGGGTGTTCCAGTGTTGGATGCATATATATTAATAATTATTATATCCCTTTATTGAATTAATCTCTTTATTATTATATAAGGATCTTTTTTGTCTCATTATAGTTTTTGATTGAAAGGCTATTTTATCTGATATAAGCAAGGCTACTCCTCCTCACTTTTGGTTTCCATTTGCATGAAATTTATTTTTCTAGCTCTTCAATCTATGTTTGTCTTTAATAATTAGGTGAGTGTTTTGTGGACTGCATATCATTGAGTCCTTTTTTTAAAAAATTCATTTATCCACTCTATATCTTTTAATTGGAGAGTTTAATCCATTTACATTCAAGGTTATTACTAATGTGTGAGAACTTATTCCTGCATTTTGTTAATTGTTTTCCAGTGGTTTTGTAGATCATTAATTCCTTTCTTTTTCTCTTGTTATTTACCTATATGAATTTGTGGTTTTTCTGTGGTGCTGAGCTGTGTTTTCTTTTTCTTTCTCATTTGTGTGTCTGTTGTAATTTCTTTGGTTTTATTTATTTATTTATTTATTTGCTTTTCATTTTTTGGTTATATTTTTAATTTTGTGTGTGTGTGTGGTTACCTTCAAGCTAACATAAAGTCTTGTATTTATAATAAACAGTTTTAAGCTGATTGCAAGTTCACATTCATCATGTAAAAATACTCTAGACTTCCTGCACACACAAAAAATTAGATTTTTGTTGGTTTAATTTATGCTTGTACCTACTGCATGTTCCTTAGCCACTAATTGTAGCTGTTGCACTTTTTTGAACATTTTTGACCTTTATACTCTAGGATTGAAAGATTTACACAGCACCATCACCTCACTGGGTAATCTGAGTTTGAATTATGAATTTACCTCTAAAGGTAAGTCCTGTACTTTTTCATATTTTCCTAATAGAAATTATCATATTTTCATTTCCCATTGTAGTACTCCCTTAAGCATTTCTTATAAGGCTGGCCTAGCAATGACAAATTCCCTTAGATTTTGCTTGTTTGTGAAGGTCTTCATTTTCCCTCATTTCTGAAAAATAGCTTTACTGAATAAAGAATTGTTGGCTGATAGTATTTTCTTTTAGGACTTTTAATATATCGTCCTATTCTCTCCTGGTCTACAAGTTTTCTGTTGAGAAATCTGCTGATAGTCATATAGGGATTCCCTTATATGTGACTTGATGCTTTTCTCTTGCTGCTCTTAGCATTCCGTATTTGTCTTTGACTTTTGACAGTTTTATTATGATGTGCCTCAGAGAGAATCTTTTATAATTCAGTCTTATTGGAGACTTTTTAGCTTCCTGAATCTGAATGTCCATATCTCTCCCAATACATGGTATGTTTTCAACTATTATTTTATTAAATAGGGTTTTTGTGCTTTGCTCCCTCACTTCTCCCTCTGGAAAACCTATTATTTGAATATTTGTTTGCTTAATGGTGTCCCATAAATCTCGTAAGCTTTCCTCATCTTTTATCATTCTTTTTTTTTTTTTTCCCTCTGATTGGGTAATTTCAAAAAATATCTTCAAGTCTATTTTCTCTTCTGCTTGATCTAGTCTGTTGTTGAAGCTCTCAATTTTATTTTTTATTTCAATCATAGAATTCCTCAGCTTCAAGATTTTTCTTTGATTCTTTTTATGACATCTATCTCTATGTTAAATTTCTCATTCAGATCACGAATTATTTTCCTTATTTAATTGAATTGTTTGTCTGCATTCTCTTGTATCTTGTTGAGTTTCCTTAAGATCATTATCTGAAATTCCTTTACAGGCATTTTGTAACTGTCTTTTTCTTTGGCATCTGTTACTGAAGACTTAATATGTTCCTTTCGTTGTGTAATGTTTCCTTGATTTTATATGTTTCTTGTATGCTATGCCGATGTCTGCACATCTTATGGAGTAGTTGTTTTTTTTCCAATTTTATGGAGTAGATTATGTAGAAATGACTTTTTCCTCTATGTGTGTTTTAGGGTATCTGTTGGATATGTTGCTTTGGCTTTGATTCTGTGTAGACTCAGTAGTGTAATCTCTGTGCAGTTTCTTTTGATGTAATCCTCTTCTTTAGTGATGTCTGCAAATACCTCAGTGGGCTAGCCTGTGGGAATTTGTGCTAACAATGGCTCTTTTCTGCTGGGTTAGAGACTCTGGGCTGTTCATTAAGCCAAGCATGTGTGGATGCAGTGGGCCAACTGGCAGCTTGGTTGTCTGAGGCATAGAGTTGCTGTCCAACTGGCTTTCAGGCCAGGCATGGGCACACAGCTCTGTGGTTGTCTCTCTTAGGAGGTGGTATGCTACATGACCAGCTTCTCGGCTGTGTACAGGTATGCCTGGGTGCAGGGTAAGGGGGGTGGTCAAATGGCTCTGTGAAGGCCTGTCAGAGGAGTGGATGTCAATGCCTTGTCAGGAGCTGGCTCACAAGGGCACAGCAAGGCCAAGTGGCTCTGTGAAGTCCTGCCACCAGAGGAAGTGAAGCCAGTGCCCAATCCTCTGTCAAGCAGGGAGCAGGTATGACAAGTACAGCAGGGCCCAACAGCTCCTTAGAGCTCCACTGGGTGGAGGCAAATCCACTGTCTGGTCCAATGTCAGTCAAAGAGTAGATGTGCACCAGTGCAGCAGGCCTCAGCAGCTCTGTGGAGGACCATCAAAACAGCTGTTGAACCTGAAGTAAACCTACAAGGGTATAGCCAGGTCCTGCAGCTCTGTAGAGGTCTTCCACAGAGAGGCAAAGTCACTGCCCAATCTCTCTCAGTCAGGGAGCAGGTGTACACTAACGTAGCAGGGCCCGGAAGTTCTGTGGAGGTCCATGGGGGGAGGTGGAGCTACCGCTGGACTGACTATTGGGCCAGAATGGGCACCTGTGGGCTCAGTAAGACAGTGGACTGTGCAGGGTACGTGCACACAAATGTGGTGAACTGCTGCTTCTTGGTGGCTTCCCTGCTGAGGAGGTCTGCCCGTTCTTCTGGGGAGGAGGGAGTGCTGCATGGGTTCAGATGCTGAGGTCTCAGTCTTTCTGTCTGGCCTAGGCTCCAGACATCTGTGGTTGTGGTCCTGCTGGTACCCATGTGAACTTGGTAGAATGAATGTGGGGCCTCAGGATGGAGTCAGTTTTCACTGACCCACAAGGCAGGACGCACTCTAGGTGCAGATTCAGTTTCAAGACAGCACTGTGCCATAGCCACTTAGGCTGGGAGGCTGGAGGTTGATCTACCTGAGCTGCTTCTGTGATACTGTACAACTACACAGACTCCCAGCTTCTCTCCAGACTGGGTTTGGGGTCTGAGAGGACTGGAGGACTCTTGTGGCAAGAATTGTTGTCATGTGGAAACAGCTGAGGTTTTTCCATCTTACTTTCTCTCTACTTGACTTGGAGCTAGTACCTGCAGGGAGACAGTGAAGGAACAACGCCTTCTATGCTGTCTATGGTGCTCTCCAGGTCTTCCATCCTCCACAAAAATCCCATCACCCTCCTGGAGCTCTGCATTGTATTTCTTTAGTCATTGTACTCAAAATATAGTTGCTGATTTGTTGCTTTTGTCTCTTTTTGTGGGGGAGAGGAGCACCAGACAACCCTAGTTGGCCATCTTGCTCTGCCCTCATCCTCTCTCTAACTTTTGACAGTTTTATTATAATCTGCCTCAGAGAGGACCTTTTGGGTTGAATTTGTTTGGAGACATTTGTCTATATCTCTTCCTAGACTTAAGAAGTTTTCAGCAATTATTTGGTTAAATATGTTTTCTGTCCCTTACTCTGTCTCTTCTCATTTTGGAACTCATATAATGTGAATTTTTATTTATCATATGTTTACTTAAGTCTGGTAGGCTGTCTTTACATTATTTTGTTCTTTTTACTTTTTTTCCCTCTGACTAAGTCATTTCAAATAACCTGTCTTCAGGTTCACAGATTCTTTCTTCTGCAAGATCTAGTCATGTATTGACACTCTGTAGAATTTTCTTATTTTCAGTGATTGAATTCTTCAGTTCCAAGATTTCTGTTTGATACTTTTTTATGTTGTCTATCTTTTTGCTTCATTTCTCATTCGGATCATGAATCATTTTCTTGGTTTTATTGAATCGTCTATCTATATTCTCTTGTATCTTGCTAAGTTTTCTTAAAATCATTATCTCTAATTCCTTTTTAGGCAATTCATAAATTTCTGCTTCTTTGGGGTCAGTTACTAGAGAATTATTGTATTCTTTTAGTGGTGTCTTGTTTCCTGGATTTTTCATGTTTCTTGTTTCCTTATATTGATTGGCATCTGTTGGAGAAGTCCCTCTTACAAACTTTACAGAATGGTTTTCACAGTGGAAGACTTTTACCTGCAGATGATCCTAAGGGTGCTGGTTGGGCATGGTGTGGTAGCTCTGGTTCTGAGTGGGCATACTAGTGCAATCTCCAAGTAGGTTCCTCAGCTGTAATCAACACTAGCAATGACTGCCTGAGTGGTCTAGACTTCAGGAGTTGCAGAAAGATGGTGGCAGCATAGATTATTAGGGATTTTGGTGACAATGGATTTAGGTATCCTACTGTTCATCTTTTCCCCCACAGTGGGGATCCTTAGCTGATGGGATCTCTCTTGGTGTCAGAGCTGACATGACCCACAGGCAGTGACAGCTCAACTAGAATTCAGGGCACAGGTGCTTAGAGCAGCTGTAGAAACAGGGTCCTGGGCTCAAAGTCTTGTGAAACTACCATAGCACCTGGGATTTGTGTTGCAGTTTCCCTCTCCAAGGCACAACTGCATTCAGTTCTCCCACTAATTTGGGGTCTGTTGCTCTGATTCACACCCCAGCAGCTTGAACTCAGGGAGCAGGGATCTATCTGAGGCTCTGACTCTGAGGGGCAGGATGCAGCACTAGCACTTCTCCCGGGAGGAAGGGGTGCTCCAGAAGCTTTTTCCTAGGGGAGCAGGACACATGTCCTAGTCCATTTTGTGCTGGTAATTTGCACTTCCAGCTTTTATGTTGTTCTAAAATGAGGACTATCTATCTATGTGCATATTCTGATTCATAGTTCCTTAGTTCCTTCAAGGTCATAAAAGTGTTAAAGATATACTACCTTGTGAACAGGTAAAGTTCTCCTTATTATTCCATTATTATCATTTTTTAATACAAGGGCCAAAACATAGGCAAAGAGATTTGAAATTTTGCTTAGAAGAAATCAAATTTTCTAAGGTAAACTGGTTCTCCTTATTATTCCATTATTATCATTTTTTAATACAAGGGCAGAAACATAGGCAAAGAGATTTGAAATTTTGCTTAGAAGAAATCAAATTTTCTAAGGTAAACT
>NW_007740025.1:32297-32504 GCF_000696425.1 Galeopterus variegatus
AGAAGTACAGACTCGCACACCTCATTCATTGAATAAGATGTATCAAATATTTATTATGCACCTACCATGTGCCTGTAGTGTTCTACACACGGAGGATATGATGGAGAATGAGTATTCTTGAAATATAGAGTGTATATTCTTGGGCGATGGGTTAACATGTGTGAGTAAAAGAGATTGTGAGAAAACTGAGCAAGTGCAAAAGCAAAT
>NW_007740026.1:0-3651 GCF_000696425.1 Galeopterus variegatus
GTGGTGTATTTTCTTGGTTTTTTGCATTTTGGGTATCTCTTTTTGGGGGTTTGTTCATTTTTGCAGGGGTTTTCTCTCGAATCTTGGACCTCTGATTCAATAGATTGGGCTATTGAGCCTTGCAGATTGTTCCTGCCAGCTGCATACCTGATCTTTCTTTCTTTATTTATTTCTGAGATTCCGCCTCTTTTAGCTGGGCCCCTCCCCACTCTGTGTGCTCAGGACAGGGCTGAGGCGTGTCTTCTACAAACCTTGACTTTCAGTTGAGTCATCAAAGTTGTGCCCTGCCCCGCCCTGACCACCAGGTGTCCTGACTCTCCTACTGCTGTGAGTGAACTCCTCAGGGGAGGGTCCCTCAGCACACAATTCCTCTTTCACTCTCCCCGGCACGGGTCAGCCCTTTTGGAGAGCTGACTAGTAAACTTCAATGTAGNGCCTTTTGTTGCTCTTGAAAATGCAATCAATACTCTGGTATCACAGCGCACGGCTCACAGGATCACGCTGTCTCCTGTCACGGCTGCTCCAGACCCCTAGAATCTTTTTACTTTTTAATGGTTAGCCAGTGACACTTGACCTCAAAGATTTCTTTTTAGGAATCATTAAAGAATGTGTATTTTATGGGCCAGGTTCTTACAGTTTTTACATATGTTTAAGCCCAACAATATGCTCTAAGGCTGGCAGCTCCTCTCATTTATATTTTAATGAACTGAAGTTAAATGACTTTAAGTGTCTTACTCAAGGTTTGTCATCAGACTCAGAACCTGGACACAAGTATTTAATTTCACATCAAGTGCTTTTCCCAATTGAATTGAGTCTATGTTGCGTTTAAGTAAATGACTCATAATAATAAAAGCAATAACAAATGACCAATACAATCTTAAGAGCAAGAAAACACTTGAAGTCTTAGTGTAAAAATAAATAAATAAAATGATTTGGCCTCTAGAAGATGGGTGTGTTAAACTTAAAAATGTAATTTCAGAAACATCAGTCTATTATTCCTGGAACCTGTAAATACTACCTTATTTGGGAAAAGGTTGTTTGCAGATGTGATTAAGTTAAGGATCTTCACATGGGGAGACTATCCAGGATTAACTGAGTAGCTTTAAACACCACAACAAATGTCCTTGTAACATAGAGGAAGAAGGTTATTTCACACACACACACACACACACACACACACGAAGTGATGGAGATGTAGCAGAGAGAAGTTTAAACATCCCAACCCTGAAGACTGAAGTGATATGTCCACAAGTCAAGGAATGCCTGCAGACACCAGAATCTGGAAGGGGCAAGGAATAAATTCTCCTCTAGAACACCTGAGGGATCCACACCTTGATTTCATTGCAGTGATGCTGATTTAAAATTTCTGGCCTCTGGAACTGTGACAGAGGAAAGTTTTAGCCCACCAACACTGTGGGAATATTTTCAGAAGTCATAGGAAATTAATACAATGGGTTTAAAGTACAATAGATTTTCTTTAAATGAAATAAATTCTGAAAATATTTTCCAGTAGGAGAAAAATAAAGAAAAAAGAAAATACAGAAAAGAAAAGAAAACATTAACAAAGACAAGGAAACTTTAAAAGGGTAGGTTATCAAATACATAGTCAATAATTAAGGTAAAATAAAAAGCAAAAGTAGAAATAAAAATAACAATGATAATAATATCAGTTCATTCATTTATTAGGTATATACCAGATATAGTGCTAAGAATTTAAGATACATTATTTAACTTTCAAGATAATTTAATGAAAAAAAGTGGGACAATATTATCTCCATTTTATAGATGAGAGCATTTTTAAAAGTTTCAAAATCATAACCTTCTAAAAGAAAAAGTAATAAAAAAAGAAAATAACTGAAAATGAGAAAAAAACAACACCCAGAAATACACATAAACATATAGGAAACTCACTCTAAATTTTTCAGAAAAAGCATAGACTATGAAATAAGTATACATTTATCCCTATAAGAAAAATGAATTCAATTTAATAAAAATGGTTGCATGTATTAAAGATGATGTAAAGACATGTCTCTATGGAAATATATTGGTCTTATCTCAAACCAAGAAATGGAGTCTAATTACACCACCCCACAACCCATCAAAACAAGGGAAGACTGGAGAGGAACAGCAAATGTGGAATTTTCACTTAAACTTTTCAATAATGGGTATAACATATGGCTTCATATATACTTATTTGGGCAATCAAAAAAGTATACATAATTCCCAGGCTCCAGAATTATTTTCTTATTAGACATTTCATCCACATTCTTCCAAACTCAACTCCCTTAAAGGCCCTTTTTGCAAACCTGAATCCACCTAAAAACGTAGGTCCTCAGAAGGTAATTTGAATCTCACTACTTTTCTTAGAGCTTCTTTCACATCCTTGTTCCTCAGGCTATAGATCAGGGGGTTCAGCATGGGAATCACGACTGTGTAGAACACTGTGGCCGCTTTGTCAGCATCCCCACCATCGCCTGAACAGAGTCGGCAATAAGTGAAAAGGATTGTCCCATGGAAGACAACGATGGCTGTGAGGTGGGAGGCACAGGTGACAAAAGCCTTGTGCCTTCCCTCTGCCGAGCGCATCCTCAGGATGGTGATGAGAATAAACAAGTAGGAGCTGAGGATGATCGTGATGGTGATGATCTCATTGAAAGTGGGCACAATAAATGCCACGAGTTCATTAATAAACACATCAGAGCAGGCAAGAGAAAAGATAGGTGGTAGATCAGAGGTAGCAGCCAGAAACTAGCTCCACACAGAGCTTCTGGGACATGGTGACCAAGTATAGCAGTGGGTTACAGATGGCCACAAAGCGGTCATAGGCCATCACAGCCAGCAGGAAGACCTCAGTGACCACACATGTGCAAAACAAGTAGAATTGCACCATGCACCCCAGGAAGGAGATGGCTTTGTCTTTGTTTAACATATTAGCCAGCATCTTTGACACAATGATTGAGGAGTAGCAGAAATCCACAAAGGACAAGTGGCTGAGGAAAAAGTACATGGGAGTGTGGAGTCGAGAGCTGACTCGAATCAGGACAACCACGCCCAGGTTGTCCAAAACCGTGACTCCGTAGATGAGAAGGAACAGCAGGAAGAGGAAGACTGTCAGCTCAGGGTCATCAGATAATCCAAGGAGAATGAACTCCGTCACAGTGCTGCAGTTCTCCTCACCCATTGCCGGTATAACTCAGGTTTGGGGGAAAAAAGTAAGTTTTGTGTTTCTTCTAGGATGAGAAAAAGGGAGTATATAACTGGTTTATATTAACTTCAGAAAAATATAACATTGATATCAAACATAGAATATTTATCCGGTAAAATAAAAATGTAATTGTCAAATAATTTAAAATGTTAAATATTTCAGTAGAAGCTACTAATCAAAATTAATTTAAGCAATAACAGTAACCTTAATTGATTCCCAATTTTTATTTGCCACAACAGATGATTCATTAAATTAAGTGGTTCCATGGATTCTGAAATAGATTCAATGGTACATTTTGAAGCCATGTAGAAATTAACTCCTGTTTCCTGTAAAGTTTAATAAGTTGTATGCAAGTAAGGTGACAGCTATTGCCATTCCACATAATATACACTATTATTTTTAGCTCAGTGTATCAGTAACATTACTTTGCAGCAATTGAGGTCCTC
>NW_007740026.1:4619-32498 GCF_000696425.1 Galeopterus variegatus
GCTCAGGGTCATCAGATAATCCAAGGAGAATGAACTCCGTCACAGTGCTGCAGTTCTCCTCACCCATTGCCGGTATAACTCAGGTTTGGGGGAAAAAAGTAAGTTTTGTGTTTCTTCTAGGATGAGAAAAAGGGAGTATATAACTGGTTTATATTAACTTCAGAAAAATATAACATTGATATCAAACATAGAATATTTATGTGGTATAATAAAAATGTAATTGTCAAATAATTCAAAATGTTAAATATTTCAGTAGATGCTACTGATAAAAATTAATTTAAGCAATAACAGTAACCTTAATTGATTCCCAAATTTTATTTGCCACAACAGATGATTCATTTAGTTAATTGTTTCCATGGATTCTGAAATAAATTCAACGGTATATTTCAAAGCCATGTAGAAATTAACTCCTGTTTCCCGTAAAATTTAATAAGTTGTATGAAAGTAGGGTGACAGCTATTGCCATTCCACATAATATACACTATTATTTTTAGCTCAGTGTATCATTAACATTACTTTGCATCAATTGAGGTGCTCTGCAATTCCATTGTTGTGCAGTATGATAAATTTTTTCAGGATTAACAGCTCGGAAAGAGCCTTTAAATTTAGAAGTATTCAAAATGAAAAAAAAAAAGAATTAAAATGTGCTTTGAAATCCCTCACAATTTTTGCTTATAAAATTAACAAATTAATAATTTTAATGATAATGATCAATGTTAATGGCTTAAAGAGATGAATTCTTACACACGTTTTACTAGAAAGTAATTAGGTAACATGTATTTGAAGCTGTGATTCACACATATAAAAACCTAAGTCTTCCTTTCACTTATGAGACATTTTTTGCAATCTTTTATAAGAAATGTTTAATTATATTTTTAAAAAGATTAAAAAGAGCTACACTGCTGCACTTTTTATGATATCAACAACAAGAAAAAATGGCCCAGTCAAAAACAGAGGAAGTGCTAAACTATGGTGCATCATATCTCGGGTGGAAAATATCACTGTATTTGAAATTATGTTTTGGAGAAATCCAGCTTGAAAAAAGCATATGTATAGCAGATTGATTTTTATATGTAGATGTAAATAAGCATTTATATATAAAAGCATGTATATACATAGAGATAGAGGTATTATAGTATCATTTTAATTAAGTTTTAACCCTGAAAGAAAATACTTTATACACTTTAAAAAATAGCTAAGTGAAACTTTCTCAAGTTACCTCAAAAAGTAGGTTAGAGAAAGTGGTTAAATCAGGTATTTCATGTAAGAGGGAAATAAAGACAAGGAGTATGTGAATTGATGAATTTTACTCACTTCCCTTCTTAGACCACAGGAGGAGCATATACTTGTACATAACTTCATTAACCCGTTGTGATCAAAATTGAGTAAATAGACTAGAAACACAGCCTTGGACTTTCTCCGTATTTTGAAGTAATTTTAAAGGCTGAAAACAAATCATGATCCTGAAGTCATTGTTTTCTCATTTATCTAACCCACTGAAAACCCAGTCCCCAAAATTTTTGCCTGCTCCAGAAATAAAAGATGAAATGAGATGTGGAAAATTGTCTCCCTCGTGTTCTATGCTTATAACAGGAAACTGGTCTCTTATAAATTCATGGCAAATCCAGAAGAATTTATCTTCTTTCCTGAGCACAGATAGTTGTCATGTCCTGATACTCAACATCATCACCAGCTTGCAAGCATGTGATTAAACTCTCAGAATTACGATGACAATTAGGAAGTTCCACTGCAGCCTTCAATTCTACATTCTATGAAGGGAATTGGTATGATGAAAGCCCAGTCCGCAAAAGTGAGTTATTTTCCTGTTCCAGAGATAAAAGATGAAATGTGAGGTGGAAAATTGTCTCCCTTATGTTCTATGCTTATAACAGGAAACTGGTCTCTTATAAATTCATGGCAAATCCAGAAGAATTTATCTTCTTTCCTGAGCACAGATAGTTGTCATATCCTGATACTCAACATCATCACCAGCTTGCAAGCACGTGGTTAAAGTCTCAGAATTACAGTGACAATTAGGAAGTTCCACTGCAGCCTTCAATTCTACATTCTATGAAGGGAATTGGTATGAAAAAAGAGAGGAAACAGAGAGAGAGGAAATCTACCACTTTGTTTACTTTGCATTCTTTCGTACTCATCAGCGTTTGATGTTACAGAGAAAATAGTTCTAATTTTCAGCCAACTGCCCCCGAAAACTGTAAGGCAAAAGCATTATAAAGAGCAAATGAACATAATAGGGGTTCTAATAAGCATTTTCTAATTAGAAGAGAAATGAGTAAGACATTTTTGTTTTTAAATAATTTCATTGTCAGAAAATACATTCATCAATTTTCAAGTAATCAGAGTCTAGTTCTAGCTAACAAACCTGGGGAACAGACGTTTCCTTCTTGGTACTGAGGATGTTAGATGTGTATAGCACACAGTCAGACACTTATACTGCAATTGAAACTCCTGGGAAATGGGCCCCTAAGTGAATCAGCTATTAGTGTTGATGGTATAACAAAATAAAAATCATATTAAAATACATGTGATATAAGACACAACGTGTAATTAGTCTCTATGGAATAGCCTCAATTTTTTTTTAATTGCCCTAATTAGAAAAAAACAATTATTTAAAACCAAACATGCTTCCTTTCAAAGTTCATGGTCCATTATAAAATTCTACATGCTGGCATCAAATATGTGAGCCACAGCTTGTATTGCAGCTATGAAATAACAGGAATATTTATTGTAAACTTTTCCTTTCTCATAATAATTAAAATTACCCTTACTTTCTATAGGGCACAGTATCTAAAGCCACACAAGAATTCCTTAAATGTATTTTCAACTATCATGCACTGTATTTCTAAAAGTGATCTGCCGGAGAATGCACACTGGGTGAAGAGACATTATGGTTTTACTCTCTACTCAAACGTCCTTTTTATATCTTTCACAAAAGAAAAGAAAATCTCTCATTGACAAATATATGGTGAATTACCAGCATGAGCAAAAACCTGTGAGACAAATCAAAGGGATGACTTAGAAAATTGTTCTTAGGGTTTGCTTTTAGTTTTTAATTTCTCAGTGGAGGCACATTTTAAATTCATATGGCACGTTTTTCTGTCTTAAATTCATGGCACGTTTTTCTGTCTCTTTTCATATTGTTCATATTCATATTAGATCACATCTTCTCAATTAAAATCTCTATTAAAAGCTTTTGCTTATTTTTTTATACTATATTTGTCTTTCTGTTATTGTGTTGTAAGAGTTCTTTATATATTCTTGATAAAAATCTATCATCACTTCTGTAACTTTCTGATGCTTTTTGCTCCTAAGTTACTACATTCATTTTGAGTTAATGTTGTGTATGATGTGAAGTAAATATTTAAATTCATCTTTTTTGCGTACGAATACCCAATTAATTGTTACACTTCTCACTGTGTAACAGAGATGAAAAAAGGATTACTCAATGCACTGTGAATGCCATGAGAAGCCCGAAAGAATTGTCCCTCAGCGACTCCTCTGTTAGAAGGAGATAAATGGGAACAGCCATAATTCAGAGTCAGCTTCTGTTTTTTATTGTAAAGGCAAGGAAGTTTCATAAGAAAATTCAGTTTATTCAATTATTACAAAAGGACACAATGACATGGGCAGTGTTACAAATGTTATCTATGGTTAAGTATACTTTAAACAGTGGAAACTAGTAACATAAGTAAAATTAACAATGTGACATTCCAAAGTACAGTTTGTGAAAAGCTAAGTTGGTCAAACTGCAATGATTATCTAAAGTATAACCTCTCCTTCAACTATGTAAGTAAAAGTTGCATTCTTACAGTAAAATCTAAGTATAATTATCTATAAAATTTCCATCAACAAACAGCTTTCCCCTGGCAAACATTTTTTTTTTCACAACCTTCTCTTCAGCAATTCTTAAAATGTATTAACAAGATTGGTATGACAGCCACCTGTTAGCTCTAAAATCTTTAAAGTATACAATCCAACACCTAACCAGAGATAAGAGCTGATCGATAGGCTTTTGCCCTCTGGCTTTCAGCCATCTCCTCCTACTGGAGGGCTTTTGCCCCATCCATGTACTTACCTAAAAACCCTATTCTAAAAATCAAATGAGAATCAATATTTCTTTTTTCTTTTTTTTTTTTGTTAAATTTTTATTTTGTCAATATACACTGTATATGATTATTACTCAGCATCCGGGAAATGCAAATCAAAACCACACTGAGATACCATCTCACCCCAGTTAGGATGGCTAAAATCCAAAAGACGCTGAACGATAAATGCTGGCGTGGTTGCGGAGAAAAAGGAACTCTCTTACATTGTTGGTGGGAATGCATAATGGTGCAACCCCTATGGAAAATGGTTTGGAGGTTCCTCAAACAGTTGCAGATAGATCTACCATATGACCCAGCTATCCCACTGCTGGGAATATATCCAAAGGAATGGAAATCATCAAGTCGAAGGTATACTTGTTTCCCAATGTTCATTGCAGCACTCTTCACAATAGCCAAGAGCTGGAATCAGCCCAAATGTCCATCATCGGATGAGTGGATACGGAAAATGTGGTATATCTACACAATGGAATACTACTCAGCTATAAAAACGAATGAAATACTGCCATTTGCAACAACGTGGATGGACCTTGAAAGAATAATATTGAGTGAAACGAGTCAGGCAGAGAAAAAGAAATTCCACATGTTCTCACTTATTGGTGGGAGCTAAAAGAGAATCAATATTTCTAACCCTCTTCAATTAATCATCACCATTGGTTGAAAATAGTATCTTTCCCTTTTGAATTCCCTTGTCAGCTTTCTCAAAAATCAATCATAAATATGTTTAACTTTAGACCCTCAATTCTATTTCACTGATGTATATGTCTACCTTATTCCAATACCAAATTGTCTTGATTAATGTAGCTTCAGTATAAATTTGTCGTTATTTTGGTTACCTCTTGCATCTCCATATAAATTTTAGGCTCAGCTTCTCAACTTCTGCCAGAGTCTTATTGGCTTTTGACAGAGATTGTATTGAATCAATAGATTAACCTGGAGAGATTTGGCATCTATAAAATAGAGAATATTCCAGACCTTGGACATATAGTATCTCTGTTTACTGAGTATTTTTTAAAAATTTATCTTAATTTTAAAATAATTTTCAGTGTTTAAGTCTTGTTCTTCTGTTAAACTTACTTCTAAGTACAGCCATACATCACTAAACAACAGGGATACGTTCTGAGTTTTGCTGAGCAATTTCATCCTTCTGGGAACATCATAAAGGGTCCTTACATAAGCCTAGATGGAATAGCCTACTACACACCTCCAGCTTCATTATAATCTCATGGGACCACCATCATATTTGTGCTTCATTGTTAATCTAAACATTGTTATATAGCCCATGGCACATGATTGTATTGTATTCTTTTTCATGCTATCATGAATGAAATTGTTTCCTGAATATCACTTTCAGTTATATTTTGCTACTATATAAAAATAGAATGGTGTTTGTATATTGATTTTTTTTATCTTGTTACCTTGCTGAACTCAATTATTCAAGTATTTTGTGTGTGGGGGTGATGGGTGTGTGTGTGTGTGTTGCTTTGGATAAAAGATCATGTAGTCTGTGAATAAAATAAGTTTTACTTCAAATCCAGATGACTGGCTGATTGACTGACTGATTTATTGATCTGTCTGTCTATCTGTCTACCTATCACTTACTTATCTATCTGTCCATCTATCTAGAAGTACTGAGTGTTGATATGTTGCATTTTTTTTTCTTTAGGGTTAAATGACTCATTTTCCAACTAGTAAGTGTGATGTTAATAGCATATTTGGTAGATTGAAGTAATTTCTTCTATTTCTACATTTTCGAAGATTTACATCATGAACGGGTGTTGGATTCTGTCAAATAACTTTTCTCTATCTATTGAAGTGGCTATTTTTGTCTTTTATTTTATATAAGCAATGTATTACATAAATTGGTGATTTTTTTGGACATATTTCCATTTTTAATCTTTGTTTTCTATTTCCTTTTGTTTTGTTTTTTATTGATTATGAATATTAATGAGATACATGGCCGACTGTCCCCCCTCATCCCTAGATGTGAAGGCCATCACCACAAACTGTGATTGTACCCCATCGTTCCCACCCAATTATCCTCCACCGCCCTTACCCTCCCCCTTTCCCCCACTCCACTTTGTATCCCGAGGTATTTTCTCTCCCTCTGCAAGTCCAATTGCTTTTGATGTAAACTAACCTTGCATTCCTGGGATAGAAGTCACTGGACCATGCTTTATAATATGTTTATTTGCTTGATTGGATTGGTTTCTCTGATATTTTATTTTAAATGTTCTGCTTATATATGTGAGGATATTGATTTGCCTTTTCTTGTGTGTTTTTTTTATAACTTTATAATAAAGGAGATAGCTTTAGATAGCACTAAGTTTGGTTTTGCTTTTCTGTCCAACCTGACAGCCTCCAGTTTTTAATTTGTGTCTAGACTATTTTTAGATATTGCTATTACTTATTTGGTTGATGTAGTAGTCTGTTTTCTGTTGCTTGTAATACCAGAAACTGGGTAACTTATAAAAAAAAATAAAATTTATTTCTTACAGTTTTGGAGGCTCAGAAACTAGGTCTGGGAATCACATCTGGTGAGGGCCTTCTTCTTGGTGGGGACTCTACAGAGTCCCTGGCAACACATAGTATTACATAGCAAGGGATGAGCAAGAACATTTCCATGTGCTTTCTTCCTCTCCTTATAAAGCCTCCAGTCTACTCACTGATAACCTTTTAAACCATTAATCCTTGAATGACTTAATCTATGAATGAAGGTACAGTCCTCACAATCAAATCTCCTCTACAAGGCCTCAAACTTCTAATGCTATATTGGGAGTTAAGCTCCAATATGAGCTTGGGAGAACAGTCAAAACACAGCAGTTAAATTAAACCTACCATTTTCACACCTTATTGTTATTGCTTTTACCTATTGTTTTTTTAGTTCATTCATCATTTTTTCTTCTTTTGGAAGATTAGTTCTTGTGATTTCATTTATTCTGTCTCCTCTATCAACTTGCTATTTTTACCTCTTTAATAATTGTAATATTTTTCAAGGAGTTTACAATATACTTATTTAATAAATTATTTCTCTATGATGATTCATAAAGAGTAAACTTCTAAGTCCTCTCTTATACATCATGCTATTCTTGTACACTTTATAGACTCTATAGATGCTTTCTCATTGCTTTTGATTTTCCTCCTTAAGTCAGATGTTTTTTAGAGAAATTAAAAGTAAGAAATATGAATTTTAAATTTATACCATTGATGTAATTGACAGTGTTCTATGTTTCTTTGTGTACCTTTAAGTTTCTACGGTGTATCATCTTCTTCTCCCTGGGTAGCTTATTTTAACATTTCTTGTAGTGCATGTCCACTGGTAATAAGTTTCCTCAGCTTTTGTTGGAAAAAATGTTTTACTTTTCTTTAACTTTTGAAAGTATTTTATTGTGTATAAGATACTGGGTTGACAGTTTTGCATCCATTTTTCTAACTTTCATAGATTTTTTTCATAGTTTCTGTGCTGTGATAATAAACTTTCTTTCTTTAAATCAGTTGTTCTCAAGTGGAAGTCATCTTGTTCCTCCAGCAATATATACACACACATAGGGGCATTTGGCAAAACATAAAGATATTTTTGATATTCACAACTGAAAGCAGGTACAACTGCCATCTAGTGTTTAGAGGACATGGCTGTGCCTAAGCATTCCACAACAGGATAGTGCCCACAGCAAAAAGTAACAGTACAACATACCGACAGTACTGAGGTTGAAAAGCCCTGCTTGGAGTGAAATGATTTTTCCTCTCAGTATTTTCTGTTTTACATTTTATTTCCTTCTCCCTGAGTGTGTGTGTGTGTGTGTGTGTGTGTGTACACACACGTGTGTGCATTTGTGTGTTTATTCTGCTTGTCTCTGAGCCCTGCTTGTCTGGATCTGTGTTTGGTGTCCTTTAATTTTAGATAAATTCTTACCCATATCTCTGTACATATTCCTCCTGCTCTGAACATTTTATCTCAGAAGGAAAATTCTGGGTTTTCAGTTATTGTTGTTTTGATTATTTGATATTTTTACACAGGTTTTAGATGTTTTCTTCACTTTTCTGTTTCTCACTGTGGTTCATTTCAGGCATTTTATATCGATGCAATTTTAATTTTACTAATATTTTGCTCGGTGATGTTGAGATCACTGCTGTGACCCTTAAGGACATTCTTTATCAATGTTACTTATTTTTTACTGTAATATCTAGCTGTTTTAATGATTTCAGCTTCATAGATTTCATGAGTTAGCTGAAAATTCTCATCTAGTTATGTATGTTGTCCACTTTTTCCTATTTGAGCCCATAGAAATTATAGTAATTTATATTGCAGTTCTAATGTTTCTACCATGTGTGTTATATCTGATCTGGTTCTGCTTATTTATCTGTTTGTTTAACAGTGAATTCTTCTATTTATTGTATGCCATATAATTATTTTTGAAGAATGAATATAATTTGTGGAATAATAGACACCAAATAAATGTTATTTTTGCCTGGTAATTAACTCACTTTTCTTTGCTCTACATAAAGTGTGGGAGTTGAGCTGGGCTTCAGTTCTATTGATACTATGATTAGCTCAGTGGATCACATTACAAATTCCTCTGGATTTATCTTATGTTTAAGGTGTGGGCAGGTTTGCCAGTAATTATGGATGCCTGCTTCACTGTAAGTTTAGGTGTTTTCTTTGTGCAGGTATCATT
This sequence comes from Galeopterus variegatus, assembly GCF_000696425.1. Taxonomy (NCBI): domain Eukaryota; kingdom Metazoa; phylum Chordata; class Mammalia; order Dermoptera; family Cynocephalidae; genus Galeopterus; species Galeopterus variegatus. The sequence continues at coordinate 13,420 of NW_007740026.1, forward strand.
GGGAGGACCTCTCGCCACATATTTCCCCTCCCCTAATGATGGAATGCTGTTACTGATTACTCTGTGGTTGCTATTTTGTTACCCAGTTACTTCAGCTACCTGATAGGTTTAAGAAAAGTTAAGTTTTCAGAGTATCTAATTACAGAAGAATATCAGTTTTTGTGCTGTAATATTGGGACAAATATCTTTCTACACTACTACCTCTTAGATGTAAGTGAAAAATTTGATAATATTGGTTTAAAGAAGATTCAACTAAATAAAATGAAAACAGGGTTCTTAAAATTATCATTTAAATAATCATGCTAAAGGCTTTTTATAAACTCAGAAACTGAGAAAGTGAATTTCTCTTATGACTACCTATCAATTTCATTTAAAAATAGGAGGTAACTAGATATGCATTTATCAACAAATCAAAAGGACAGAATCCAATATAGCCAATAGTTTAAAAAATCATAATATAATAATTGGTGATAAACACTTAGGAGATTTTAACATACTATTTGGGCGATGTTAAAAAAAATATTGAATGACTTTGCTACTACAAAAAAAATAAAATAGAATTGTTTTTCCATCTTTGTTTTAGTATGACCACATTTAAGGATGTTGAAGCCTATCGTATTTTAGCAATAAAAATATTCATTCATGGATAATTTTCCTAACTGAAATACAGAAAAAAAATTAACACATTCAATGCAATTAAGACATGTATTTACAGTGACATTTTATAGATTCTCTTTGAATATTTTACAAATTTTGCGATATATTTGAGTTCATGCATAGGAATAGGACAATGATTGTTGTAATGTTTATTCAGTGCAGATAAAATCATATGGAGATTAATCACCACAGGAAATAAAATGTCAATTTAGCTCAATTGCTTTTATTGCAAAGTAATTGTAAGAAATAGAATTTTGGAGAGTAAGTAAAATTTAAATGTGAAATCAAGGACAGAAAAAAATATGCTGTATGATGATTTATGTGTTTCAAGTGAATCATTATGGATATCCGAAAACTATGGTGTACATAAAAAATGATAATTTCTTTCCAATTTGAATTTATAATGAATTGTTTTTGAAATTGACTGAAAATGCTAAAAGAATATACAGATTTTCCCAATTAAATCTTTTAATTGACATGAGCCAAATAAATTGAATAACACTCATATAAATGACGGTCAATATAGCAACTATAGGAACTACCAATGATACTTTGAAATCTAAAGTTGGATAATGAAGGAAACAACATTTTACATCAGTATTTATTGAAAGTGTTAGTGCCTGTGTGGTGGAATCCTTGAATTATTATCTTGATCATGTCACACACTAATCTTAAATCACAGATGAGAACACTTAAAAAGTATGTATCTCTATTTCCTCAGAATAAAAATTTAGGAAATTCTTCCTCTTCCTTAACAAAAAGGAAATCATCTTCTGTCAAGTAAGGGAAGAACAATAAGGATTTATTTTTTGAAAATGGTTACACATTATTGATTCCAATCAAGATTAATATGATTTTGTGCTACTTTTCCACCATTGTCCCAGGTAAGTTAAAGATCAAGAAAGTGACAATGTGGAGAGGAAGACAGTTTATTAATGAATATATAATAAAATGTTGGTCATCATTATATACCCTAATATTAACTGTGGAATAAAGGTGATTATATTTTATCATAATAATTTTACAATAATTTAACCATTGTAAATTATTTAATTTATAATAATAAATCATATTGTAATTTATAATTACAGCTCCGTTTTCATTTTCCTTTCCTGAACCAGCCAGAATTTGTTCTCTTTATATTTTTCTGACTCCTTTGGAATTTCATCCAGACCCAAAGAGAATACAATAAGAGTATAAGTAATTCAAGTAAAATTTATGATAGAGAAGATGAATGAAATGGTAGATATCACCTTATAAAATTTCTTTCTTTTATACCTGTATCTGTGAGGGCTTCTTTTAAATATTATAATCATTAGAGAAATATCAAATAAACACAATAGCCTTCATACTCATGTGTTTGTTTAGATTATAATTAGAAATGCAATTGATTTAAAGCAACTTTCATGGCAAAGCAAGGGTATTAGCCCTCAATACTTAGAACAACACCCCTCACTTATTTTATGAAGGTTTCTTAAATACTCCTAATGAAGAAAATTGTCTTTTGCCCCTGCTCAAGCTGCCCTATGACTATTTATGGAAAAAAAGCATAAATGCTGAAAGTGAAATATATCATCTCAGTTTGTTCTCAATATTCCATGAAGAAATCTAATATTTCTAAACCTCTTATATACCCTTCATCCTCCACACTGGAACTCCTTCCTAAAATAATATAGAATAGTAGCAACATCTTACTCAAATGCACATTTATTCAAGTATCTAACAATACACTTTCTATGCATATGACATAAAATAGTAGCTCAAAAATATTTATTGGCTCATTGACTTAATTATACATAATGACATTGTTCATGCTTTTACTCCTGAATGAAACTTCTTTCTTTCTCTTTTGTGTGTGTTAAAAACCTGCACATCCTTCAAGGCCAAGTTAACACAGCATGCAATTATGAAGCAATCCAACCTACATCCCCAAATGATCTTGAAGTTACTCTCTCCACCCATCCTACTATATTTACCCAAACTACTAGATTTTGAGGTTCTAGAAGGTGATATTATCTTTTCCTAACTGTCATTTATTTCATTAAATTGACAACATGAACTCAGTTGTTTGTGTCAGCACCTACACCTATCAGTTACCAGAAAAGATGAGAGAACTAGCCTTTATTACACTAATACAATATGCCTGCATGTTGTCCACATGCATTTGCTACACGTAACTGTCTATGAATAAAATCATATAAGATTTTTTCTGGCAAAGATTGAAATCAAGGTCAACCAATCTAATCTTGCTTATTCAAGCTGAGCCACGTATAGTCTGTCTGACTTTAAGCTCATATTTTTTCCATTGTAAAATGTTTCTCTTCTTGAAAAACTAATTTTTAAAAAATTAACTTTAGATGCACACTTCATTAAAAAATAGAGAAGTCCTTTTGTAATAACCAAATAAAATTGACGCATTTGATGTGACAAATATTTTCTGTCCTTTATCTTGCTGACTGTATCCTTGGCATCCTTATTTCTCAGACTGTAGATCAGGGGATTCAACATGGGGATCACCACTGTGTAAAACACAGGGGCCACTTTGACTGAGTGTCTAGAGTTCCCGAGTTAGGCACACAGTAGATTAAGAAGATAGTCCCATGGAAGATAGAGATGGAGGTCTGGTGGGAGGCACAGGTGGAGAAGGTTTTGCAACATTCACTAGTTAAATGTATCTTCAGTGCGGTGACAACAATGAATACATAAGATGTGAGAATGATGAGCCATGTGCTTATCTTATTGAAGGTGGCAACACTAAAAAGAAGCAACTGGCTAAGATAAGAATCTGAGCAGGAGAGGGACATCTGGGAGGATAAGTCACAGTAGAAGTCATTGATTGTGTTGAAGCCATGAAAAGATAATTTCAAAGCAGAGCATGTGAGTGTCACGGAACATGCTACTCCCCGTGCATATATTCCTACACCAGTTTGGCACAGAGTTTCTGGGACATGACAACCATGTAGAGCAGATGGTTGGAAATGGCCACAAAGTGATCATAGGCCATCAGCAAATAGAATTAACTCAGTGACCACAAAGGTGCAGAAGAAAAAGAATTGCTCCTTATACCCTGAGAGTGAAATGTTTCCATCTGCCACAACTAGGTTCAGCAGCATCTTGGGAACAATGACGATGGAATAGCACAAGTCCACAAACAAGAGATGGCTGAGGAAAAAAATGCATGGGAGTGTGCAATTTGGGGTTAATTTTGATGATCACAATCATTCCGAGATTCCCTACTACACTGAAGATGTAGATGACCAGAAATACCACGAACAACGGAACCTGCAGTTCTGGGGAATCTGAAAAGCCCAAGAGGGTGAATGTGGCCTCAGAACGTACATTTCTCTACATCAGAAACATGTTTCCATTTGTTCCACCTGGAGATCATTCTTGGAAATAAAAATCAAAAATGTCTGACACATAGACTATGTGTAACTCCTCATTCTGTAGAATATGAGGTGAGACAAAATAGAGACCTGGTATGATTCAGACAGGTATTAATTATCAGGACAGGATTAACTAGGCTTTCAGAAATAGAATTACTAGTAAAAGTCACTTTCTCAAAAATTGCAATATTAATTCTTCCATGTGCCTCAAATATAATTTTTAAAAAATACATGTGCAATAATTGTTAACTTAAGCAGTTTGGATTGTAACATGTAATCAAATTCTCACATAAACCATTCACATCTCATTGAACTTCATAAATCCTGTAAGGAAAAGTAGAGCAAAATGAAATAATTTGTTATATTGGTCCTACAACTACTAATGAAAAGTGGAAGTATCTCAAGTAACTTCTATAATTATAACTATTCTAGCAATGATATGTGCGTGTAATTTGATATTCAAAAAGAGTCCATGAAGTTATTTATACATGTAGTTTAATTATTACTTTATCAGTTTAATCATGACTCTTCTTTTGAATAATAGGTCAGACTTTAAATTTAGTCATAATTTATGTTTTTCAATAAAGATTTCCTATTGAACGGCCTTATGTTACAAATGAGCAAATAGAAGCTTGAAAAATCCATGATTTGCCCAATGACATGTAGATATTTGATAAACAAATACACTTTCCTTGACTCCCAGTATTGTGCCGAATCTCTCTTTGTCTGGCTCTGATGCGCAAAACAGACAAAGAACTTAACATTGTACTTAGTGAATATCACATTCTCATAGTTTATTTGCTAAATGTTTTGACTATTTTTAAGATAATATTTATATTATAAAACTATTAAAATTAGTGAAAGTGTTGAAGGCTTCAGAGATGTTCTGACTATTCATGCCAAGATGTAACATATAAAATGGAAGTTAAAAAAAAAAAAAAAAAAAAACTTGTCTCCATTTAAGAATATGTATAAAAAAATCCATAAACATTAACAAAAACACTTCCTTTTCCTAAAATCCTCTCTCCCCTCCTTATAAGTGAGGGAGAACCCTCATTGCCTCCTTCTATTGCCTGTTAAGAATGTGGATGAGAATTTTAAGGTGTCACCATATTCTGGGGACATTCATGACAAAAGTTCTTACTGGAGAGAATGGTGGGATTTCTCAAATTGATGCCCAGGTAGGGTTGCCAAATAAATATAGGTTCTTAGTTAAACTTGAGTCTGAGATAGATAATGAATTGTTTGCTCTAACTATGTCCCAGATATTGCATGGGACAAAATCATACTAAAAACTACTATGAAATTTAATTCAGCATCTTATTTTTTTTGTTTGGTAAATCTGGCAACTCTATATCTAGTACAACGCAGAATCTTAGAGCAAATGATACATCCTGGTTCATCTGAAACTTTCCTTGTTTTGACACTGTAAGTCACTCAGACCAGAAATCCCTTCAGTTGTATTCCCTATTAAAGAAGGCCTCCTACTCAGACTATCATTTCTGGTAAGGATTTCTCTGGTTCTGAAATATAACAAATAGCTTTTAGATATTCCAGCACTAAAGGTCTGAAGTCCCAAACAACATTAAGAGCTCACCATGGCCCTATATGCTCAAATATTCAAAGATAAGGGCCTATGTGAATGCAATTTTTTCCATTAAATTGTCACTATTATAAAACTCTTACATATTGCTCTGTTTCGGGCATTCTAAACCTCAGCAGCACTGATATTTTGTGCTAGATTATTCTTTGTTGTGGAAATCTACCTTGTATATGGTACCATGTATAGTAGCATCTCTGGCTTCTACCCCACTAAATGACAGTCTCGCTGACCCCACAAAGTCGTGAAAGTTATGCATGTCTCCAGATATGGTCAAATGTCCCTTTCAGGCAGGGTAGGAGGGGATACATAAACTTCTGTATTTCATAATTCCTAAATTATTTACTTGATTTTTACGTTTCCATGTTTCTTCTGTCTAAATTCAATTTAACAGTAACATGCAATTTAAATATCATGTTTCCTTATGTTCCAAACTATATTATTATATGGATTAAAATTTTTTTATTATCTTTCTATCCAAGCATTGTGTTATCTAAAATCTTCCTCCATATCTTCCGTTTTTTATTCTCTTTTGTTTTTGCCCTCAGGAGCATTCTCCAAAATCTTATATTGACCTAGTCCTATTCACTATGTTTCTCCGAATATTCATTTTATTCCTTTCAATTCAATTTTAATTAAATACTTATCTTTTTTGCACAACTCTTTTAGAAGCTCACAAAAGCAATAGACATATATTCCTGAAAACTCTCAGGGCCTTGTTATTCTGCAACTCTCAGGAAAGAGCTGTTCAGGACACTGTTGCAGAGGAGATCAGCTCAGTTAAGCCTGCTATACAAAGATTTGCAGAAAGAGTTCACTTCTTGTTCCCTGGATATCCAGATACATAATGGCTTCAGTGGCTCAAAATTTCCCCAAAATTATTGTCCCATGAAGAAGTGACCAAACCTAAGCCATCTTCTATATGCATGAAAAATAATATAAATATTTTCTCAGATCTGCAAACAAACCTGCTGGTGGAAAAGGCAACTCCCTCCTGCCTCTGGAGAGCTTATTTATGGGAGATGTTGAGACTTTTATTTCTACTAATATGCCATGTTGCATCTTGACCTGAAGAAAATCAGTTGCCTTATTCCCCAGGTGCCTCAAAACAATCAATTAAAATCAAATACTCTTCTCTGTGGAAATTATGGCTTTATTGGAAATGTAAAGGAAAATAACATTTTATTTATACATTTTCAATGAAAGTTAACTTAAAATATCATATGTTATCTCCTTATGCTCCATGATTAGACACATAGTCCCTAACTTCTTTTTTGTACAATGACAGATCATAGCAATAGTTATCTTTTATAAGTACTCAAAAAGTATTTCTTATATCTACCATGCTTCTCGTTTTTGCAAATTTTAACTGCCCCTTTTCACACTAACAACATTTCTAAAAATGTCATCCAAGGGCTTCTCTACCAGACTTATTTATTCCTTCTATTTTCTCTACAAATTTCAGTCTCCATAACCATCAATATATGTTTACCTATATGTCTATCATCCATTTATCATGTTCTACATATGCTCACATTATGCAATGTCTCATCGAACTGTGCATCTTTAAGTTACCATTCACCTCATTCATCCATCAAAACCCTGTTGTCATAAAACATTCTCTGACTCCTCCAGACCAAGTTAATTATTCTGTGATAGTCACAGCTTCTGTGAATCAACCTTTATTTAACTGTTGCTCAGGCAACAATATGATGCAGTTATCTGTTTATACATTTGCATGGCTTTCCCTCTTACTAGAGTGCATTCCTGGAGTTCTGGACAATTTCTCTTTCACTGGGGTGTTCTCCCCATGTATTTCTCTTTCTACTCAGGAATGGATACATATATAAGTAGCATTACACAAAATCCTTAGCCTTATTTCATTGATTGGAAATACTTGTTCTATTCATATTCTCCATGTTAGGAGTAAGACTGTGCCCACTGTTAAAGACCATGTTTTATTACTACAGCTGAACCTGGATCACACATCTCATCTTCTAGACTTCTGATTTTTTGTTTATATATATATATTACAGTTAATAGTAAAGAAATCATTGTGACATAGTTTAATTAGCTAAGTGCATTTCTTGTGAAAACGTCTAATGATGATGTATCTTGTAGTACTTGAAGTCTCAAATGGCAGTGAGCATAGAAGAAGGGAGCATGGCAAGAAATATTTCAAAGACTTGGAAACATTATTCTCATCTGTATAACTAAGATCATCATCTCTACATGAAAGCTTAATTTGGAAGTAAAATAGGATTTATTCTTGTGAAAGTCTTTTCAAAATAAATATTACGAGGCCATAGAGTTTAGGTGGATTTGTCTCGGATCACTGGTAGTGACATAGACAAAATCTGCAACAGAACCTGTAGTGTTGTTTGTCTGCTTGTTTGTTATGTATATTCTTCAGCTAAATATCATCACACAGTTACTCAGAAATATAAAACAAACATACAACAAACTCTTCTTCAAATCTGATATCAATGTTATTAATATTAGAAACATAAAGTGTGTTTTGCCACAGGCCCAAAATATCCTAACTAGCTCTAATTCATACGTTTCCAAAAATGGCTGTGGTTAGATTGTACATGACATCAAAGTGTCTCTAAAAGAATTAAACGATGTGGCAGATTGGAATGAATTTTAGAATAATAATTAATTTAATCATGAATTTTTTCCCCTGTATTTGGTCTACTTACTGACATCTTTAATTCACTTTTAAATTCTGAACATGAGACATGTTCAGCTGTAGATGAACAGCTGGTTATTGACATGTCTGTTGAAAGAGACTTTTAGTCTGCAATGAATAAATGCTGATATGATTGAGTTAACTTATTTCCTGGAGTGTGAATATTACTAGATGAACTTATGCCAAAATATTTGTAACAAACTCTGCAATTTGTTGCCATTAAAGGTGACATTGAATCTTCTTTTAGTTTAAATATGCTCTCCCCACAATGAGAATTACTGTATCCAGCTTGAGGCATAGTATAGTTCCATCCATGTATTACTGTGGCAATGACTAATAGAAGATTGGTAGTTCATGTTACTTTCTTGCATAGCAGCAGTGGGTCTGTCAGATAAATTTGTGTTTCAACTGCTAAATTGCATTATAAAACAATATAACCATAACCTTTATTAAAGAAGTTGGGGTGGGGACTACACATATTATTCAGGGTGTCAGGCTGGGTCAAAAACCTTTCAACATGTCCTGGGCAGGTCAGGAGCTAGGTAGTTGGAAAAAGATTCTGGGAGCCATTGGCAAGGTTGACATGCTTTATTTGGGTGTGCGCTCAGCCCCCAGTGGACTAGAGCCATTGTCTTTCTATACTCGAGTCAGATAATCAAGGAACACATGGGCACACATGCAGTTATACCACTCTTACATAAAGTATTTACACCAGACATGCTGAGTCATGCTAAGACGGATATGAGGTGACCATTCTGTGTCCATTTTCCCCACAAAGGGTCTTGAAAGATGAATGTTAATGATGTAATTTACTTAGGAATGCTTATATGTTGATGAAATATTACATTTCTGGAGGAAAGGAAAAAATTCTCAATAAATAATATTGTGAACATTGTTGTATACTTTGGGATTTGGAGTTCAACAACTACTTTGTGAGCATTCATTCATACATTTAAAAAATATATGCAAAACAGATAAAAATCAATAAATTTAGCACATCCAATATTAAGTTAATAATAATGTAAATTTTACATGAAATATACAATAAGTTATGATTTAGTTTCACTGCATTTATTCTTTAAGTTGCCAAAAAGTGGGGTATGAATACATAAAAAAGTACATACTACTTTTTGAATTGTTTGCCTAATACACAGCATCAATTGGTATTACCATATTATTTTTTAAATCTTGTTGTTAGGAATAAATATTTTTAAATTTTGGAAATTATTGTAAAATCATTTTGAACATCATTACAACCCAGTGTAAATATAAAGAGTGCTTGATCAGAAACCTCACAGAAAATAAATGAAAATGTCTTTAAAAAAAGGGGTGTTTCCATTTTACAAATCCATCTGTTTTTTTTTTTTTTTTAATTTTTATTTTGTCAATATACAATGTAGTTGGTTATTATGGCCCATCACCGAAACCCCCCTCCCTCCTCCCTCTCCCCCCTTCCACCCAAGAATGTCCTTTCCGTTCGCTTGTTGTAACAACTTCAAAAGATTGTAGTTGTTATATCTTCTTCTCCCCCCTCCCCGGATTTCTTTTTTGTGGGTGTATGTGTATGAATTAATTAATTTATTTTTAGCTCCCACCAAATCCATCTGTTTTTTTATTTCTGTGATTTTTTTAATTTCTAATTTCCAGATGAGACAAAAATAAATGTATTACTTTATATAATTTAGCATTAGCATGTCTTCTGAAGCTATAGTACATCAAAAATGCATTATTATATAAAATTAATTTCTTTACGCAATTTTATTAATGATATATTTGCTTTGAATATACCATTTTATTGAACCTAAGACATAACATACAGAAGTAAAGAGTAAGGGCTACATCCCTATGACTCAGCAAATTCACAATTCCTGAAGGCACTTGAAGTGCTATAAATTTATGTATGGATGACAATATGCATATAATTAACACACCAGTATTTAGTCTTCTATCCATTTAATAAAAAAGAAATAAGAAAACTTATCATATGCCAGTGATAGTGAAAAAGAAAAAAAGTTAAAACTCCCAGGCCTTAGTGACTTTATTTAAACAAACAATAACTGAATACCTTCTAGATTTCTGTGAGTACCCATATGTTGGCAAAATTTAACATTAGTAAAATGTCATTAGCAGTATTAGCCAATGATAAAATGGAGGATACAGAGGATTGAAGAAGTTAAATTACTTGCCAAATTAAAAAACCTTGGTCATAACACCAATCCTGGTTTTCATGAACTAAAGCTGCTACACTTCTTTTTTTTTTTTTTTTATTTTATTCTATTTTATTTTATTTTGTCACTACACAATGTAGTTGATTATTGTGGCCTATTACTGAAAACTCCCTCCCTCTCCCATCACTCCCAACCTTCCGAAGACCTCCTTTCTTTTCACTTGCTTTATCAACTTCAAGGAATTATAATTGTTGTGTCTTCTTCCTCCCCTTACCCTCCACTTTATTAGTGTATTTATTTATTTGTTTATTTTTAGCTCCCACAGATAAGTGAGAACATGTGATATATCTCTTTCTGTACCTGACTCGTTTCACTTAATATAATTCTCTCTAGGTCCAAACATGTGGTTGCAAATAGCAGTATTTCATTCTTTTTTACAGCAGAGTAGTATTCCATTGTGTAGATATACCACCTTTTCCATATCCACTCATCTGATGATGGACATTAGGGCTGGTTCCAACTCTTAGCTATTTTAAAGAGTGCTGCAATGAACATTGGGGAACAGGTATACCTTCAACTTGATGATTTCCATTCATCTGGGCATATTCCCAGCAGTGGGATAGCTGGGTCTATGGTAGATCTAGCTGCAATTGTTTGAGGAACCTCCATACCATTTTCCACAGAGGCTGCACCATTTTGCAGTCCCAACAACAATGTATGAGAGTTCCTTTTTCTCTAAAACCTTACCAGCATTTATCATTTAGTCTTTTGGATATTAACCATCCTAACTGGGGTGAGACGTTATCTCAGTTGGGTTTTGATTAGCATTTCCCAAATGCTGAGTGATGTTGAGCATTTTTTCATGTATCTCTTGGCCATTCATATATCTTCTTTTGAGAAATGCCCATTTAGCTCTTTTGCCAATTTTTTAAATTGGGTTACTTGTGTTTTTTGTTGTTGTTGTTGCAAAGTTGATTCAGTTTCTTGTATATTCTGGATATTAATCCTTTGTCTAATGTATATTTTGCAAATATTTTCTTCCACTCTGTTGGTTGTCTTTTAACTCTGTTAATTGTTTCTTTTGCTGTACCAACGCTTTTTAGTTTGATATAATCACATTTATTTATTTTTCCTTTGGTTGCCTGTGCTTTTGGGGGCATATTCATGAAGTCTGTGCCCAGTTCTACTTCCTGAAGTGTTACTTCTAAGTTTTCATTAAGAAGTTTTATTGTTTCAGGGTGTTTATTTAATTTTTAATCTATTTTGAGTTGATTATTTTATATGGTGAGAGGTATGGGTCTAGTTTCACTCTCCTGCATGTGGATATCCAGTTATCAGAGCACCATTTGCTGAAGAGGCAGTCTCTTCCCCAGGGCATAGGCTTGGTGCCTTTGTCAAAGATCAGATGGCTGTAGGTGGGTGGGTTGACTTCTGGATTCTCTATTCTATTCCATTGATCAGTGTGTCTGTTTTTATGACAGTACCATGCTGTTTTGGTTATTATAGCTTTGTAGTATAATTTAAAGTCAGGTAGTCTTATGCCTCCAGCTTCATTTATTTATTTATTTATTTATTTTTGCTCAGAATTGCTTTGGCTATATGTGGTCTTTCATTAGTCCTTATAAAGATCTGGATAGTTTTTTTTTTTTTTTTCCCCCTATTTCTGAGAAAAAATATCATTGAAATTTTGATGGGGATTGCATTGAATTTGTTTATCACTTTGGGTAGCATGGACATTTTCACAATGTTGATTCTTCCTCTGTTATTTCTCTCAGCAGTGGTTTCTAGTTCTCATTATAGATATTTTTCACATCTTTAGTTAACTCTATTCCTAAGTATTTTATTTTTTTAGTGGCTATTGTAAATGGGAAATCTTTCTTGATTTCTCTTTCTGCATGTTCACTATTGGAGAAGAGAAATGCTACTGACTTTTTTGTGTTGATTTTGTATCCTGCTACGTTGCTGAAATCATTTATCAACTCCAAGAGTTTCATTTATTTTTTATTTTTTATTTTTTATTTTTTATTTTTTATTTTTTATTTTTTATTTTTTGTAGAGCCTTTAAGCTGTTCACTATATAGGATCATATCATCTGCAAAGAGGGACAGTTTGACTTCTTCTTTTCCAATCTGGATGCCCTTTATTTCCTTCCGTTCTCTGATTGCTCTGACTAGTACTTCCAACAGTATGTTGAATAACATTGTTACAGATACAAGAAAAGAAAGCTCATTTAAACAAATGAAGGCAATGTAGAAATTGACATAAACAATAATGCACTTACATAGATAGTGTTAATAGTACATATGAGTAGGTACCGATTGAAGAGGTGTCGTTTAGGTATGCATGGCAAAGGTGAAAAAATGGGCCTTTCAGTGAGACCAAAGACACATGCAGAGAATGGGGACAGGACTTAGAAGTCCAGTTTTCAGCGAGGGTAAACATTTCACCAACAATGGATTGTAGAGGAAGCATGAAGGTAAGGAGAAAAAATAATTTGAGAGAAGAGGCTTAACTCAGAAAGGCTGCTACTCATAATTGTAGTTTTTAAATGATTATATATGTACATAAATAGAGAGAGAACACCAATCATGTTCTAAGAATTATTCTACACTCCCTGTATATACTCTCAACATTTTCAATAAAATTTTCCGAAGATTCCTGAAAAGTAATTATTCTACTCTCTATTTATCAGATGGCATAGAATGCAAAGTTCCATAACATTGGACATTGCAATAATAACAACCAAATTAAATATCTTAAACATAATAAACACGAAACAAAAAATGAAAAAAAGATATATCCATGTATGGAATTCCAGTCTGCACACACAGTTTGCAATGGTGTTATCTTCATTATAAAATAACATAAATTAGATTTTTAAAAAATAGCAGCTTCTATTGAATATACTGAAATAAAGTGTGACTGTATGAGTTCTTCATTAGACTTTTGAAGATTCTACAGCCGACTAAATGTGTGTGTCTTAATAGTGCCACTACCCTTACATATTTAAAACATTATACATTGAAGGAAAACAAAGAAGCGGGCTGCACATTTTGAAGTATATTCAATCCTACCCTTTTAAATTTAAAAGTCACAAAGTTAACTGAATCAAAAAAGAGTCTTTCATAACTACCTGGCTCATTCTCTTCTGTCTGTGCTAAAGCGGCAACTTGCCTAGTAATTTCTCGCTGAACTTCCATTTCAGAACTCTAAGTCTTGCTAATAACATCTTCTTTAAGAATATAATTTGGAGTCCACCAGTTTTCTGAGAGCTTCTTTCACTTCCCTGTTCCTCAGGCTATAGATCAGGGGGTTCAACATGGGAATCACTACAGTGTAGAGCACTGTGGCCACTTTGTCACCATCCCCACCATTGCCTGAACTGGGTCGGCAATAAATAAAAAGGATTGTTCCATGGAAAACAATGATGGCTGTGAGGTGGGAGGCACAGGTGGAAAAAGCTTTGCACTTTCCCTCTGCAGAATTAATCCTCAGGATGGTGAAGAGAATAAACAAGTAGGAGGTAAGGATGATCACAATAGCCATGATCTCACCGGAAGTGGCCACAATGAAAAGCAGCACCTCATTCATAGTGACATCAGAGCAAGCAAGACTTAAGAGAGGGGGGAGATCACAGAAGAAGTGGTTAATCACATTTGATCTATAGGATGGGATCTCAAGAGCTAAGCACAAGTGAATTAGAGAACACATCAATCCACAGAGGTAGCAGCAAGACACCAGCTCTGCACAGACCTTCTCAGACATGGAGACCATGTAGAGCAGTGGGTTACAGATGGCCACAAAGCGGTCATAGGCCATTACAGCCAGGAGGAAGACCTCAGTGACCGCACATGTGCAAAACAAGTAGAATTGCACCATGCACCCCAGGAAGGAGATGGCTTTGTCCTTGTTTAAAATATTAGCCAACATCTTTGGCACAATGGTTGAGGAGTAGCAGAAATCCACAAAGGACAATTGGCTGAGGAAAAAGTACATGGGGGTGTGAAGTCGAGAGCTGACTCGAATCAGTGCAACCATGCCCAGGTTGGCCAAAACCGTGACTCCAGAGATGAGAAGGAACAGCAGGAAAAGGAAGACTCTCAGCTCAGGATCATCAGATAATCCAAGGAGAATGAACTCTGTCACAGTGCTGCAGTTCTCCTCACCCATGTCCCCACTTTATTTGTGGTTGGAGGAAAAAATTAAAAATCATTTCCACTACATGACCTAAAATTTAGTATTGGCACTCTTCTGTAAAAAGACATTAGAAAAAATAAGATAGTTGATTTTATCAGCCAAGAATAGGACTTTATTTTTGTAAAATTTATGAAAAGTTCAGACATTGTATAAAAAGATGCACTGGTCTCACAGTTTAATTTTGGAATCATACAGAATTATTAACATTTATAAGAATTTGTATATTTCTTTTAACTACTCCTTCACACCTGAGAACTTGGTACTGAATCACTGGAAAAGAGGTCAAAGCATTATTTCATTAGCCATATTGCTCTATCGAATTTATTTTTTTTTCTGGAAGACTCTTTAACTGATACTCCAATTATTTGGATCATCAGAAAAAAATTTAACTACATAGTACACTTCTGTGAGTTTAACATTTAAGCGGTGAAAGACATGCTTATTGTAGTTTATTAACCAACAAGTGTATATAATTTATATACACATTTTAGGTGGAAAAAGTAGTTTTACAGTCGAAGTTAGCATTGTTCTATGAAATTAGCATAGTTATCTTGTTAATGATAATCGTCAATATCAGCCAAGATTCAGGAAATTGTTACTCTTGTGAACACCTTCCTGTATCTTTGGTTCTTCAGCCTTAGAAAAATCTATTTGGTAAGTGACTTTAATGCTTTGAATGTATTTGAAGAAGTGAATAATAAGGTACATTGAAATTATTTTTAAATTTCCCACTACAGCTTTGCAGGATCATTGATAATATTACAACTTTGAAATAACATCTAATAAGAGGGAAATTGTCCAAATTATGGTACAAATGTAATAGAAAAATACTCAGAGATTAAAGCGATCCTTGTAAGTAATTTTTAAGGACACACAAAATGACTGTGACAAAATTCAAAGTTAAAAACCAGTAATCCAGATTGTACAGATGGAACATTACGCATGTTTATATAAGTTACATTGTACGTTTAATTCTCACAACATCGGAAAACATAAATGTTTATATTCATGTTATGCTTCAGAAAAGAAATCTATAAACTTGCTTGAATTCTCAGGTAACATAAATATTATAGGGTGAAATGGTGTGTGGAATTTTTTTTAATGAGAGACACATACTTTCAAGGCATTTGACACATCACAAGTGCAAAGGGATCGTAAGAATCCTCTCTTTTACTCTCTCTCCCTGATCCTTGGCAGATATATACCTGACTACAGAGGTACCAAATGGATATTTCTGGAAGAGAGAGAATATGGCTTAGAGACCAACACAGTCAGGTATTTTTCCAATTTTTCAACTAATTTGAAATATGCACGGGATATGAACATTACTAATTCCCATTTTGAAAACAAATAATCATTCTGATGACAAGGTTTTCTCTCTTCAAATGGCCAGGAAAAGTGAGTTATTTGTCCTCCCTTGAATTCAAAGCAGTGTATAAGCTTGAAAATCCTTTCTTGTTTTCAAGTCTAAAGATGAAAAATCAGGCTTCCGTTGAATTCAAAGTAGTGTATAAGCTTGAAAATCCTTTCTTGTTTTCAAGTCTAAAGATGAAAAATCAGGCTCTTAGTTGCTCAGAGCAGTGCTTCTTTATCAGGAGGGACCTTGATCTCAACGGGATATTGTTAATGTCTGGAGGCATTTTTTGGTTGTCACAACCCAGAGGGGGTGCTGTTCACATGCAGTGGGGATGCTGCTAAACACCGTCCAGTGCACATGACAGTCCCAAGCTGACCCCACCCCCACCTGCAACAAACATAAGAAAACACTATCTGGACCAAAACGTCAGTAGTACCCTCGTCGAGAAACCTGCCATCAAGAGACATTTCAGAGTGCTGACACAAAGCCACAGGAATTTCTCTCCTTTCTCCTTCAGAGGTGGCTCACATGTCCATGTCCCTCCATGAACAGTGCCATGGGCATTTAACTGCCACCCTCAGTATCAGGTTGACTGTCAGGAGAATCTCCATGAGGTCTTTGCTAGGTTGCATGGAGCGGGTTAGTGTGAGAGAGGAAGAAGAGAAAAGGAGAGAACAAGCCTCAATCCCAGTTTGTTCACTCTGTTCTCCCTCTCACAATAACAGCAGCTACAGGATATTTTCATAACTGAGTTCTCAAAGCTTGGCAGTTCTTAAAATATTCTCTAATTAATTGGAGAGTTTTTAAATCTCTATTACTACAACTCTTTACAATTCCTTCTTCTGCATATGACTGTAATGAATTATATCCATGATTATGAAAAATCAAGTTTTCAGCTCCCACAGAATATTATTGATGTCCATCCAAAACAAACAAAAAAAATTCACCACAAAGTACAGCCAAACCACCAACCTGTGGGATAGCCGTTGCTTCCCCTGTTCCTGTAGATGCTGTGTTGGAAAACTGTTATAGGTTTTATGTTGACATTTGTGTATCCCTGGGGCCCATGTTCTGCAATGTTCCCTGAGCAATCATTGATCTCTGTGGGATATCAACAAGATATCAAGAAAATTACCTTATCTTGGGACTCAAACAGTTATTGAGCATTATGGGATATAAGCGGAAGGGGGTGGCCATCCAACATGGTACATATTAGAAAAATCTTACACAGTTACATCTAGAGTTCATCATGAACCATAAATCTATTTTCATAGAAAAGAATGGCATTAGACATCTATTCTAGAGAATATAACCAGTACATATTGTCTATGTAGCATGTTGTGTATATAATGTACATGTATGTGTTTGTGTATATATATATATGCACATGAGTATATATTGTATACTATACATACTGAAATATATAGCAGGCTGTTGAAAATACCTGTTTAATACCTATTTTGTTCTTAGTGAATGCCAAACTACTGTCACAAAATGTGTTCTTCTTGAAGGAGAGAGTCTCATGATAGAAAAGACAGAAGAACATCTATGAAGAACATCACTGGTGATGATTCCCTGTGTCATTCAGGCCTCCCACTAGCAACAAAGCTTCTTTTCTTGTCTATTTACCTTAGACTTAAAAAGATGGAGGGTGTTTTTAAAAGTTGATTTAAATTTTAAAAATTTCCTTGGAATGAATATCATGGTCATTATCAATAAATTTAATAATTTAAATATGAAGCTGTAAGCATGTAATGAAATGCATTTAAACCACATAAAATAATACCATATTAATAAAATATTACATTAGCAAGGTTTAATAAAGTCAACACTATGTTATTTTTCTGAACTTTTTAATTGTATGGTTTTAAACAATTTGACTCAAAGTGGTTGAATAACAGATATCTTTAGTTAATACGTGGTAAAACTTGGGAAAGTCTTTGTGGGAATCTTCCCAGATCTAGAGAAAGTGAGTGACCATATAAAAAGCCACTTCAAACCTATTGGTTAGAAACAACCCTTGGTGGTTCTGCTGATCTGCTCCTAGCATGGCTGAACTTGGCTTGCTCATGTTTGTGGTATCAGCTGACAGGTGAGAGTCTAAGAAGAGGGCTTGACTCTCAAGTCTGGTAGCTTGCTAGATGGCATCTCACATGATGGGACGTGTGCTATTTTTTCCGCTTTATCAAATATGTTAGTTTGTGCTTGTTTGCATGGCAGCTTTTCAAGATACCATGATAGTGTGAAATTTAAAATGTATTTGATATGAATATAATATTCTAATGTCAAAGAAAATTGTTGGAGTACTAGGTATTCATAAAGGTAAATTTATGAGAACCCATAGAAACAGAAACCAACAGAAAAAATGCTCCCTCATCAAAATCTTGTATTGAAAGCACTGCTACATTACTTCCCTTTCCAAATCGCGAAATTTATGAGAACCCATAGAAACAGAAACCAACAGAAAAAATGCTCCCTCATCAAAATCTTGTATCGAAAGCACTGCTACATTACTTCCCTTTCCAAATTATTATTTAATTGATTCCTTATCAAATAATATGTATGAACTCAATGCATATTAGTTCATTAGTGATCATAAATTCAAAATAATACAAACACTTCAAATAACTTTATTAAGCCTATATAAAATTGTTCTCCAGGTTATTTTTTTCCCATCCCAAAACACTTAAAAAAATAATTTTTTCTACCATACTGATGATTTGTTTGGAATTTTATCTAGACATTAGGAGTACACAAAAGAAGGTCATTTTTAATTTACTATGTCAATAGGTTGTGATGGTAATGATTGCCTGGTTTTTTAATTTTATTTTCGGTACATTTATGTAGGCAATTAGCTTTCAACACTTAAGACAACTTCAAACTTTTTTTTTTCCCTGTGATGTGTGAGAATTCCGTTTAGAAGGATTCAAAGCTTATGTCCACACTCGGAAAAAATGTCCAAAAGTTTGGTAATGTTTCTTACATCTTTGTAGGCAGTATAACAGTACAAAATAAACATAGG
>NW_007740027.1:0-7619 GCF_000696425.1 Galeopterus variegatus
AAGGGTTGCGATCCCCTTACCCGTCATGAAAAAGACAAAAAAAAAAAGAAGAACATTCAATAACATGGAATTTTGATAACAAGGCATGAACAATATATTAATTTTAAAAATCATAAAACTCTGAGCAAGTATTACATTTTTATAAAAGCAATAGAAATATGTATATGTGTACACCAGTATATTGTGTACATGGGATGCAGGGAGGCCGGGAGGATAAACAAAACATTAATAGTGGTTATTTCTGCGGGGTTGCATTATGACTTTAGAGGGCCTTAGGCACTTTTGCCTTTGTGGGTTCCTTTTTCTACTAAGAAAAATGGAAAATTTTCTTTTATCACTGCATTGGTATAAAGACGAATATAATCCACGCTACAACCATTATTATATGTTCATTATTATTACATTCATTTTTTCTTCTGATTTTAAGAGAAATTAAAATTGAAACATTTCGTGGGGCCTAGGCCCTGTGCTTCCTCTGCCTGTCACATGTTGCCTTGATTTGTGAGTGCTGGGATTACCTGCTTTTTATTTTCTTTTTCTGTCTTCTTTCTTTTTTTTTTTGCCTATCTGTGTTTTATAAATTTTCAATACCTCATATTTATTCTTTTGTTATAATGAAAATCTATTTGGATGAAGAAATGGGTCAAGATAAATAAATAGCCCATTTTATGCAAAGTCAACACACAACTGAGAGCAAATGAAGGCTCTAGGGTCGCACCCTCTGGGGACTTTAAAGCATCCCACTGGACACAGCTTGGCATTCGTAGCGCCACTGGTCTAGTCCATTTGATGACTTCCCGCTAGAACCGACTGATAGGACAAAACCTCTGCTTTCAGAACAAAGTAACTCTCTGGCTTACCAGAGAGAATGGATCCGTGTCCTGTCCGTCACACACAAAGGCGACACCACCAGCCCATGCTAGTGGGTGTGCATGGGGACCTCTGATGCTTCCCACACTCTGCATCCGGTAGGGCCCAGCCTTCAGAACCATACAAACAAGTAACGCTTCGAACGAGCAGCGGGTGGAAAACCACACTGTCCTGGTACCTAGTACTACAGGTTTAGAATAAGTCTTGATCCTCCTGGTGTACATCTTCCCGCCTTCTTTGGCTTCTTCAGAATTGTCTTCTTGGCTCTTTGAATTTTCACGAGTTTTAGAAATCAGCTTGTCAATTTCCACAAAACCTGATAGTATTTTAATACTTGCACTGAATCTAAAGATTAATTTGGGGACAATCGACATTTTTGCAGTTTTGAGTGTTCCAAACCATGAATGTGTGGTCTAGCTCTCAATTTATTTAGATTTTAATTTCTTTCAATAATGATATGCCATTTTCAATAAAGAGGTCTTGCACATGTTTTGTTAGATTTATCCCTAGATATGTGATTTTTTTTAGGTTATTATAATTGGCAAACATTAAAGATATTAATTGAATGAGATAACGTCTGGAGAAAGTACGTTGCAAAATATAAAACTTTACACAAATTTTAGATATCCTTTCTCACCACACCACTGAGCACATCGTTTTGGAAAGTCAGTCTACACGCTCTTGAGGCATCCTTCCCAGTAGCTATTGATTCACCAAGATGCTGAGGCTATGCAACCAGGATAGCCAAAAAAGTGACATCAGGGGTCAAGAAGAGAATTACTGGCCTGGAATAAACTCTAAGAAAAAAAATGAGTTCTCAGTCTGAATCTGAGTTTTACGCAACAGCCACTAGAGGGCCTCAGGGAAACCAAAAATATCTCAAAAAGCACATCATTCGATCAAAACCCAGAGACTAGATACTCTTGATACAAGATCAAGAGTATAGGTTCCTGAAACTGTCAGTGAAAATTCTCCTACACCTCTACCAGCCCTCCGTGGGGGCTGAAGTCCTATTGAGCAGCTCTGCCTCCCCCCATCCTCACGGGAATCCTCAACTGCAGAACACACTGAGCCAGACCCAGCTTCTTCCTGGGAGTAGTCCCCGACAATGGGATGCTCTCATCTTCAGCTGCCTCTGAGTCTAACTGGTGACTCACAGCCCGCTGCCCGCCAGCCTCACGGGCACCCTCCTCCCCCTGCCCAGCCCTGCCTGCCGCAGACATGACCCACATTCTCGAATCACTTCCTCTCTCCAAGAGTCTGGAGAAGAAAATGGCCAAGAATGCAGTTCTTGGGACATCGAGATCACTTATAAAACACAAAAAGGAGGAAGACTTTGGTGTTCTTTCCCCCTCATCATTCCATTCCAGTCTCTTGGATACCTCCTTGATCAATGCAGCAATAACTCTTGGGGTGCAAGCCGATAATCTGTGCTTTAGCAAGTCCTCCGCATGATTCAGGGGCTTTGCAAGGATTATCTGATTCCACATGGGTGTACTCTTAGAGGTTGGGCTATTTTATAACCCTGTAAAGACAGAAGTTTAGTTGTAAAAAAACTGATGGTAAAGCAAATTCTTGTCCATAGATAGGCAAATGAATTTTGTCCAGTAGAGATATATCGATTTTTTAAAAAATAACCCCATTCCAATTCATAGGATATTAACCAGTTTCATGTCCATTGGCAAATTCATTTCAGCACTACTGATTGTATGTTTCTTTAAATTTTCCCCTTAACTGGTTTTAACAATTTTCTGGTCCCCACATTAATTAAGGAGTTAAATAAATAAAATCCTTAACACGAATTCATTTTATACTTGTAGGAGAGCCATAGTTCTACCTTTTTGGAAATTATCCTTTAGCATACTGATTTGCAAAGTGAAGTCCCGGACCAGCCGCAGCATCCCCCAGGATCTCATTAGATTCTCAGACCTCACCCAGACCTTCTGAATGGGAAATTTCGGGGGCAGGGCCCAGCCATCTGTGCTGTACGGAGCCCCCCAGGTTCTTCTGAGGGGCCCTCAAGTTTGAAAAGCACTGCTTTATCCCACCCATCAAACACTATATCAACACGCTCCTTTAGTCCTGACTCAGTTGAAACCTCAGGATCCTACCAACTGCACTGTCCCTAACACAGCCTGCCTGTGATGGATGAGAACAGGCCAGGTCACCCTTCTTACTTATCTCTAGGGACCATCTCAGTGGTCCCATGACTCACTCCCTGTCTCTCCCTGTAGCAGTAAGGGAGTGAACAAGGGTCCTTTGTGAGCTGGACAGAACAGGAATGTCGAGATTTCCTTGAGGGGGTTTGTCTAGGGCCTGTCTGCCGCTGCTGGTCTTACCCTATGGGACTAAACCCCACCCCACCCCCAAGTTCATAACTAATGACCCCAGAGAGAAGGGGCCATGACCCCAGAGAGAAGGGATGAGGCTAGAGGAAAACACGATCTCAGGACCCAACCCCAAATATTGTGTTCATGCTCTGCCTCCTGCAATAATAGTGTGTTATTTCACCGCTGGCAGATGCAAAATCACAAGCCCATTGTGCGCCAGGCTGGAGCACATGTGCCGCCCATTTGTCCTGTGGCCTGCCTGGGCACTCTGCCCTGTTCACAGGAAGCCCACCCTGGTTGCCAAATGCCACACAAGCCTGATTGTCACCCCGCACCAGGGAGAGGATCCACCAGGAACACTGTCTTCCCTTCTTCAGCACACTGATGGGGTGGGAAGGGCAGTCTAGCCACAACCTACCCCTACCGCCCAACAACCCCCATCTAACCCCCACCAAACCAGCTGGGACCGGCTGCTGCCCATCATTCTCTCGTGAACACACCAATGATGGGAGGAGGGCATCCTTAGGAGGTGGTAGAGCACAGTGATCAGGACAGGAGACTCAGCGAGATCTGAGTTCAAACCCTGCCTCCACTCCACATAGCAGGCCTGTGAACTTGGGCATGTTGCTTCCCTCTCCTAACCCCCATCCCCTCCAGTAGAATGGGGATGATAAAAAAACCTTCCTCTAGGGGTGCCGTGAGGATTAAATGAGTTGACGATTATAAAGCCCTTAACACAGAGCCACTTCCCAAATAAGCAATGGGTAAGTGTCTGTACTTGATGGTGGTGATTGCTGATAATAAAATAGTTACCTATAAAGCCCCCAGAAGAGGACAAAAGTAGGCATGAACTGCAAGCTGAACTGACGGAGGCCAAGAAGGAGCCGTGTACAGAGGAAACTTGCCATGGCTGAGAAGCCCCCAGCCTGCACTTGCAGTCCAGTGGCAACTTTATACAGCTGTCTGTCCTTTGCTTTGCGTGCTGACACATGCAAGCCACAGGGCAGTGGGAAGACCAAATTGGGAAATCTAGGTGGACACTCTTTTTCAAACAAAAAAAACCACCAAGTAAATGAATTTTTTCCTTTCTTTGATTGCTAAAATCCTTGTCTAGTCTACGAAAGCCTCATAGGCGCAGGCTGAAGGCCATTTCTTGCAAAACCAGTGGTTCCCAACCGGGAGTGAGTGTCACAATTGGGAAAGTTGCCACTGGCTTCTAGTGGGTATAGACCCTGGGTGCTGCTAACTGTCCTGCAGTGCACAGGACAGCCCCCTGCAACAAAGAATTGTACAGCCCGAAAAATCAACAGTGCCTAGAGACTAACATGTTGTCTGGAGTAGAATGAATCTCTCTCTGTGCTCCTCAAACACCTTGTTCATGCCTGTGTTGGTGGAGCACTGGCCTCAGTCTGCCAGGTATTGTATGTAACTGGTGGCTCCCTACTACAGCAGAAAGGGCACAGGCTCTCAATATGCTCAGCCACTCACTGGCTATGACCCAGAAACAGTCATTCAGCTTCTCTGAGACCATCTCCTCATCTGAAAAATAGAAATCAGAATCGCTATTTGGAGGGTGATGGTGCAGATTACACAAAATACTTATGCAGAGTTCCTGGCACATGGTAAGTGCTCAATAAGTCATTGGGACATGTCTTACTACATACAACTGCAGAGGGCCATGGTAATGTCTTGCATATCTGCATCTTTTGAAGCACCTTAGGCTATGCCATGCACATAGCAGACATTCAAAAACTGTTGTTGAACTGAAGTGAAGTCTTCCCTGGAAGCCAAGCATCAAGAAATAAATGCAGCCTGCCTCATAGATCTATAGCCCTGCAACTTATAAATGGTTTTGATCTAGATTTTGAGATGCACCAGCATCTCAGAACACCCTCCCCGTCTCCCTGTCACCAAGTCTGTGTCCCTTCTGGTGAGCAGGGAGCCTGAGATCGGTCTTTGATTCTTTCTGGGACAGCCAGAGCCTTGAAGACAGTTTGGCCATTCCTGGCTGACTGACTCAACCACCCACAGCTAGCTAAACACCTGCTTCAGTGCATGAAAAGAAAAGTTGAAGGAAACACTGTTTCTGACAATAGGAGGGATACAAGTCTGGATGAGTATAACTTACCTGGTAAATGGAGGGGCCATCACCCAGTCCTCCAGGTTGAAGAGAGCTTTCTCTAAATACACACCCCCACCTGCAGCTACCCACTGACACACACAGCTCAGCCACACTCTGAAACAAACGTGGAATGACCATCTCTAACCCTGCCATTGTAGTGCTTTCAGGGACTCACCTAGTACAGCTTCTCCCCTACTAGAGAACAAATTGGAGAAGGCAGGCTGGGCCAGAAATAAGGGACACCGGAATTCAAGTGTGATACCCGCCACTAACTGACTATGCAATCCCAAGCAAGTCCTGTCACCTATCTGAGCCTCAGTTTCTCATCTGTGAAATGAGAGCCAGACAAGAAGATCTCTAACGGTTCTTCCAGCTGTGATATTCTGTGCTCTTTCTATGATCACAATTGCTCCCACATTGACCTGCTAAATGCCACACAGACAAGCGCTGGTCCATTCCAAGTCCAGCCCTTGCTGCTGTCCAGGGCCTGGATCTCCTATTACCGTATGAAGTGGCCCCAGAGGATGGCAGGAATGAGATCTCTCTTTTAGAGCCTTGGGAATGGACACAATGAGTCCTGTCCCTTCCCACCCCCCACGGGCCAGGTGGGGCTGCCCAGGAAGTATCAGGCAGGGACTCAGATTGCAAAGATTCATGGCAATGCAGACATTCTGCCAGCCCACAGGAATTCAAGCCAAGAATAGATAATGCTTACGCCAAGCATGCACCATAATTGCTAGGTGTCTAGGAGCTAACTGCTCCAGGTACAACATTGCTCTTAGATGCTTCCTCCAAATCCCTTAGTGAAAGGAAGCGAGGCACAACCATCAACTAAAAGAACCCCACTCCAAATCCCCTCACCTGTCTTATCTCCAAATCCTCCTTCCTTCCAGTCCTCAAGTACTCTCACTGAGCACAGGTAACAATTGTCCAGATCATAGCAGCTCTGGGGCTCCCACTGACACACAACACATGTGCTGCATCTCACCTGCACAGAGCTTTCTTTCCCTTGTGCATCCAGAACATTGCTGTCTACCAGCTGCCCTGCACTCTCAGCTCTGGGATTGCCTCAGGCTGGTGTAGGGAAAAGAACATGGACTCTGGAGCTGGAATCCTAGCTGTACCAGCTTGAACAAGTTGTAATTTTTAAACTTTTTGAATCTCTGTTTGCTAAGCTGGTGTCAGCAATACCTACCTTGCAAGATTGTCCCAGGGATTAAATGAAATTCTGCTTGCAAAGTAGAGTTCCACACTAGGTACTCAGTAAAGAGTAGCTATTTTTCTAGAGATTTCACTCACTTGGCTGAATAATGCAATTCCGGGCATGAAACACTAGAGCAGTTTGACAAAGAAGCGACTTCAAATGGACCCCAAACTAGTTCTTTTGGCACTTTATTAAAAGTAAATTGGATTCTGTTTGGGTTAAGGAAGAGTAGACTTGTCCTCCTCTAAGAATTTTGCATTCAATTCAGACAAGTGCTAGATCCATGAAGAATTCCCTGATTTTGCCATGAGAACCCAGGAGTGAACTTCAGACCCATGTGATTCCAGTCTTCTGGCTATCTGAAGCAAATCACTCCACTGGCCAGACCGGATTTCAGGGGTTCTCAAGCCCGGCTGCTCATTAGCATTACCTGGGGAGCTTCCCTAAGCTACCAGTGCCCAAGCCCCACTCCAGACCAATTTCATCAGAATCTCTGCTGGATAAGGCCCTGGTATCAATAATTTTAAGTGCTCCCTTAATGATTCTAAGGTGAAATTTACTGGACCAGAAGATCTTCAAGATCCCCCCCCCAACCCCAGGTATCCCTGGTGTCTACAACCATGTATGATTCAGAGTAGACACTTAGTATATGTTTGTTAAATAAATGAATGAAGATTCTGACTCACCTTTTGTGCTGTTTCCAGGCTCAAAATTTATGGGGTCAAAGAAGAAAAGAATAAGAGCTGAATCCCAAGTCAGAATCACAGAGCAGCACTGTCCAACAGAAATTGCTGCAATGATGGAAATGTTCTACAATGTGTGCTGTCCATTACAGTAGCCATGAGCCATGTGTGCTTACTGAGTACTTGAAATGTGACTAGCGTGACTGAGGAATTGACTTTCAATTTTATTTAATGTTAATTAGATTTAAATGTAAATAGTCCCCCATGACTCCTGGTACCATATTGGACAATGCGGACATAGGGTGTCTACCTTTCATAAACAGTTATACCTGTGTGTCTCCACGCCCCTCTTTTACTTAAAGTACCCTGTTCAACTTTGGGCAGCCCCCCATCTCCACTGCCTACAGTCT
>NW_007740027.1:7746-10871 GCF_000696425.1 Galeopterus variegatus
TGTTAATTAGATTTAAATGTAAATAGTCCCCCATGACTCCTGGTACCATATTGGACAATGCAGACATAGGGTGTCTACCTTTCATAAACAGTTATACCTGTGTGTCTCCACGCCCCTTTTACTTAAAGTACCCTGTTCAACTTTGGGCAGCCCCCCATCTCCACTGCCTACAGTCTTGAGCATGGCTAATGAAGTTGCCCTGCTCTCCTCCAGCATGGGGGCACCCAGGACCCAAGCTAAATCAACCAAACTCTCCTCTGGAAATCTGATTCTAACTTCAGTGTTGCAAGGATAGAAAATGAGCCTGAGCAGATTAACATGAGTGTCGATGCTCTAAGGCACTGTGTGTTAGTTTCTACACCACTAGTCCAAAGTGTGCCGATAACAACAGTGACATATGATGTGAACTAGGCATTATTATCACCATCTCTGTCATCATCCAAGTCACTCGTACCCAGCAGCTCTGATGCACCAACTCCTGTACTAGGTACGTAATTTGCTGAGCTTCTCTTGCACTTCATTTCTTCATCCGTAAAATGGGAATCATACTCATCCTAACTTCTTCCAGAGTTTTCGTGAAGACAGCAGAAGAGATGATGGTCATAAAAGCTTTGAAGCAATTAAGGAGTTACCCAAATGTCTGTTAGAGGTGTTGTTCCCCAGGTATAGGTGTCAGGGAGTCATGGGAGGGTTTGATGAAAGACCCAAGATCTGGGCCTAGTTCACAAGCCGTGCAACACCAGGCAAGACACTTGTCCTTTCTGGGCTTTTGGTTAAAATGAGATTGAGTTAGACACATCCTTTTCCAGTTTCACCATTTTCTAGTCTATTTTCATGCCCCCTTGCCTGACACATATCCATTTCCACTTCTATGCACACAGACCAGAAATTTCTCTAGCCTGGACCATGCCGGCCTTGTACCCAATTCATTTTTTCTTTCCCCAGCTGCCCACCTGACTGGGAAGCTCTGGGTATACATTCCCACTGCTTCCTGGACTTAACCCTCTGACAGAGCACTTTATGGGAATTGTGTTTAACTGTCTGCTGGTAAACTATAGGCGCCTACTAGAGCAAAGACCATGTCCCTCTTGTTCACTACTTATCCCCCATGCCTCATTCACAGCCAGACACATAGAAGGTGCTAGTGAGTACCTGACTGTTTGAATGAATGTCCTAAATCTATTTTATTATTTGTCATTGCAGGAAACCCATAGTATTAGTTATCTAATGCTGCATAACAGATTACCCCAAAACTTACCATCTTAAAACAACAATGATTGTTTAGTATCTCTCAATTTCTGTAGGAGAGAAATTCAGACAGGGCACAGCGACACTGGCTTGTCTTTGCTCCATATCTGGAACCTCAACTGTAAGACTCAAAGGCTGGTCAGCTGGGATGATCTTAAGTCTCAGTTCACCACCTCTCTAGTGATTCCGGCTATTGGCTGAGAGCCTAGCGGGAGGTGTCAGCCGGAACACCCTCACAGGGCCTCTCCATGTGGCTCGGGATTCCTCACAACATGGTGGCTGGTTTCTTCCAAGAAAGAGGAAGTTGTCTCCTTTTTATGACCTAGTCTTAAGAGTCACACAGCATCACTTCCACTATATTTTATTCATTAGAAACAAGTCACTAAATTCAGACCACATTCAAGGGGAGGAGAACTAGACTCCATCTTCTGAAATGAGTGTAAAGAACTTGTGAGCATATTTTAAAACCACCACAACCACTTGGCTAATACAAGAGGTAAAATACAGAGTGAAAACTGAGTGTCTGCAAAACTAAAACTTCACTTCAAATTATTACATGTGTGAGCTTGGGGACATTATGTTGACACTTGGTTTCCCCATTATTCAATGAGAAGGTGGCAGTTGTTGCCCTCTAGTGACTTTTACATGCTTGCAGTCTTCTTGCCTCGGTGCACTTAAGAGGATGCACGCTTGACTCACTTTCCTGGAGTCCTGCGACCCTCCCCATCACTGATCATCCATGGTTTCTGACCTTGGAGGCAGCAAGAGTTGCTCTTGGAGTCCAGGGGACCCAGAAAGTTCAGGTACCAGGACAACAGCAAGGAACAGATGGGGAACCACTGAGAATCTGCAGATTCCCTAAGGCCTTCTGTGTCCCAGCCCCCGTGTCAAGAAATACAGTGGCCACAGACCCAAGGAATTAGAATCTGATGGCGGGGCCCAGGAATCTGCATTTTTCCCCACAAGCCATACTAACTACTGGCAAGGGAGAGGGGAAATCTTAAAGCACACATGCGACTTGTAGTAAAGTTCTCGCTTCTGCTCCTTTTCCTCGTGTTACAACTCTGCGGAATAGGAGAAGGGGAGGGTGCGTTGAGTTTCCAAAGTCTAGGGGCCACGCACAACACTTAGCTGTACTTTCACCTTCTTCTGGGCCTACTGACTCTCCCAGCCATTTCCTCCTACTCCCATGTCGCGGTCCCACAACCCTGAGGAGCAGCATTCCTCCCGCCCGGTCCGCAATGTCGGGGTCTCCAAAGCTGGGTCCAGGGAGGCGGACTAGGGGAGAATTCCGTGCACCCCACTCCTACCGGTGCAGGTGATCTGGTGGGATAGGGTGACGTTTAACCTCTTATTTTCTAGAGATATTGATCCCCTTACCTCCCCCCGCTCCCCATGTTAAGGAAAGCACGCGCTTGCATTCAGAGGGACTCTGGGCTCACCCGGTATGACCACCTTGACTGATAGATGGGGAAACTGAGGCCTAGAGAGGCAAGTGATCTTTCGAACCTCCCATTGCAAAATAAATGCTGAACCGGTCTAGAACCCCGGTCTTCCAGGCCAGTGCTCTCGATTCTTCACGCCGAGGGCCCCTGCTGGGTAGCCCCTTTGAAATTCCCAACCGCAGGAATTCCTTCCGCGCCGGGGATCTCCGTGGAGTTTGCGCTTTGCGTGGCACATTGTAAACTTCCTTCGTAGCTCCGCCGGCCTCGGTGCACCCTGAGGTGAGAAGGGAGCGAATGCCCAGTCGCACCTTTGAGATAACCCGGGGCAGAGGGATAGCTGCGGGCAGAGGACCAGGCGGGAATGCGCTGGCCCTTTAAGGGGGGGACGGGGCGCATGCGCGGCGCAGGCCGGAGTCGAACCCGGTGGGCGGC
>NW_007740027.1:11954-32496 GCF_000696425.1 Galeopterus variegatus
CCCTCCCCGCGCCCCGCCAGCTGCGAGTCGCGGCGCCCAGACTTGTCACGTCGCGTCGGAGAAATCGGCCCCCGAGCCGCCAGGGGGTCCCGGCTAGGAGCTCCGAGCCCGGAGTCGCCTCGGTTCCCGCTGTCCCCGGGGCGCGCGCGCAGGTGTGAGCGTGCGAGGGTTTTGTGGAGGAATTCGTGCTCCCTAAAACTGCAAGCCGGGGCGCCCCGTCGGCATGGACACCCGTGCCTTGACCCTTCCTTTATGCGACCGCAGGTCTGAGCTGTCTGGCCTCAGTTTCCCTCCGACTTTCTCCTCTCCGCGAGCCCAGACTGCTACCCGTCATTGTTCTCGCTGTCAAGTGGGGGTGCTTCGTGAAGGCTGTCGAGTTGGGGTGTGTTCTCTTTATCTCGTTTTTCAAACAGAGTAAGGCATCTACTGCTGACCCTGGACGACCCGCCCCCTCGACCTCCACTTTACGTTGTTGCACTGATTTTTTTCTTTTTGAGTACTATTTTATTGTACATGGGCCACGCCCTGGTTTCTTAAAGGCGCCTTGCACACTTTGGCGATGTGTTATCGCTGCAGCTGGTGTGTGGGAGGCCTCCTGTGAGCCACCTATTTTCCCGCCTCCTGATACTTCCTCCCAACCTCGTCAAGGATTCAGGAATGCCAGGGGGGAAGAAGGTGGTCGCGGGTGGCAGCAGCGGTGCTGCCTCAACTGCTGCTGCTGCCCCCTCTGGGGTCAGACGTTTGGAGAACAGCGAAGGAGCCTCAGCCCAGAGAGATGACGAGCCAGAGGAGGAAGGGGAGGAGGACCTGCGAGATGGAGGCGTCCCCTTCTTTGTCAACCGGGGTGGGCTGCCTGTGGACGAGGCCACCTGGGAAAGGATGTGGAAGCACGTGGCCAAGATCCACCCGGATGGAGAGAAGGTGGCGCAGAGGATCCGTGGGGCCACGGACCTGCCTAAGGTGAGGCCTGGGGGGTGGGCAGCAGGATATCTAGGGTGTCAGTGACCGTGGGGCTCAGAGAGCAAAGCCACACTCTCCTCCGATGGGGTAGGGGACCACTGGCATCGTAAGATCAGAAAACAGAGAGGTCATACGTGTCCAGAAGAACTTTCTCTCTACTGCTGTTAAGGTCATTCTATGAGGGAGGGTTACACTGCATTCTCCCAACAGATGAGAAAGCCGAAAACTCAAGTAGGAACTCAAAGTCCCACAGCCAGTAAGTGGCAGAGCTGGGACTCAACCCCAGATCTTCAGGTTCCAGCTCCTCTGCTCTGTTTGGCACTAGATTCAGGGAAATTAGAAGAGGTCCTATGGTGAGGGGTAAAGTTAGATAATTTCCCGTGTTGGCTAGAACTCCTCCACCACGCCATCCTTCGGTTGTCGCCCACGAAGGCAGAGGCTTGTCTCATTCATCTTTGTTTTTCCAAGGCCTCCTATGTGCCTTTTACAGAACAGGCACTTATGTGTGTTTGCTGAATGAAAGGGTATTTGAGACTCTCTGTGCTGTACAGTGCTATGTGGAAATACATGGCCAATATTTAAAAACAAACAAACAAAAAACATTATGGTTAAGACTAAGGAAGCACTATTCCAAACGCAGAGGCCTGAAATCCCCAGAGCAGAGCCCTTTGGACAGAGGTCAGAGCCCAGTGCTTAGTCCTGCCTGCTCAGGTGGGAAAGAATGGCAGTTAGTGTGGATTAGACCTGGGGACAAGTGGCCTGTTTTGTTTTTTACCAAGTTTATTGGTAGAGGCATCAGAAAATGTCTTCTGAGAAAATAGAATTAGAGGTTGAAGGCTGAGCAACTGCCTAATGTTTCCAGAGGAAACATAATGTAGATTGATTTTGAATGGCTGCGTAATTGTCCTCTGCACTGCCTGATAATTTATTTAGCTAATTCGCTACGGTTAGATATTGTTAACAATATTTTATTCTTAAAATGAACACGGTGGTAAGCATTCTGAAACATAAATTTGAGATTCATCTCTGATTATTTCCTTGGGATGAATTCCTAGAAGAGAAAGTTGCATCGAAGAGATGGACATTGGTAGCCTGACCTTAGGCAAGCTCCTGCCCCTACGGTTAGATATTGTTAACAATATTTTATTCTTAAAATGAACACGGTGGTAAGCATTCTGAAACATAAATTTGAGATTTATCTCTGATTATTTCCTTGGGATGAATTTCTAGAAGAGAAAGTTGCATCGAAGAGATGGACATTGGTAGCCTGACCTTAGGCAAGCTCCTGTGGCCTATTTGAGCTGCAGTTTTCTCATCTTAAAGTGGGATTGATTGTGTCAGGCCGTAGGAGAGTGTGAATGGTTCCCTGCAGAACTGTCACCACTCCTAGGGACTAAAAAACAAAAAATCAATTAGCTCATTAGCGACTGGTCTATAATGTCATCTTGTCATTTCCAATTCTCATGTAGAGGGAAAACATCAATGAAGAAATTAAATTATTATGGGGGAGAGGGAAGGGTTGTGACTGACAGCAGTATGGTAGGGTGGAAAGAATTTTTGAGAAGTCTGGGAAAATTTGAAACTTCCCCTCCTCAAACCATGGGAAAAGTGTCTCAGATAGAGAAACCACATGCATCTACATGAGTTCCTCTTCTGCTTGGCCCTAAGTAGAAGGGAGCCCTCAGAGTCTGGAAGGAGTGGAGGAATCAGGAGGCCTTGGGGAAAGCAGCGCTGGTTGATGGCCAGCCACTGGCTCGCCCCCTCCCAAGTGGCCAGGCCATTGAGGCTGGCACAAAGGCATTCTCTGCAGAGGTCACACTGTGGTGGGCCCAAGAAGTGTTTCGTTGGGATTGCACAATGTTTTAAAAGACCACCTGAACCAAAATTAAAAACTGGGAGATTTCTTGGACAAAGATCCAAATTTTTGGCATCTTTTCAGAAAATGAGAAGATCTGGGAACACAGGATCTACAATCTCACAGGCAGCTGTCAGCTGGGGCTGAGGAGTGGTTTCCCCTCCCCCGGTGTGCCACAGCCCCCACCACTCACCTGCCCCATTAGCCACTTGCAGGTGATTGAGTCCAGAACCCCTGCAGAGTAGTGCTGGAGTCAAATCCACCAGGCACAAGTCCGACCTCTCCCATAGCTACTTACATGAGGAAGGTATGGAACTGCCTTGAGTGTCAGTTTCCTCAGCTGTGAAATAGGGATAATAGCATGCCCACTTCAGACGGGTGTTGAGAGGAATTGATGTATAGCATGTGATGCTTCATTAGTTGAGAGTCTGATAGGTATCCAGTAAATGGAGCTTCTTAGTGAGTCTGCAGCAAACCACCCCATAAGCACTTTGTAGAAACAGCCTTTACAAGGACGATGCCAATATGGTAAAGGGCAGCAGTTTCAAAGGGTCCCAAATTTAGCAACAATTTATGATCCTTGATAAGAAGCTCTTCTTGGGGTTTCAAGCTGCCACCACCTTCAAAAGCTTAGTGGCCACATACCCCAGACGCAGCTGCTGAAGGTCTAGCTTTGACTCTGGCCACTGCACTCCTACAGAATGAGATTGACATTGCTGGGTTCAGCACGTGCTGCCCGATACCTTCGGCACACACTAATAACAATGGCAGTGAGCAGGAACTGAGCCTTTGCTACGTGCCAGACCCTGTTCTAAGGCCCCAGCCTGCACCATTTATGTATGCTATGAGGTTAGTTCTATTTACAAATGAGGCATCTGAGGCACAGAGAAGTTAAAGAGCTTCACTAACATCACCAGACCATAAATGGCAGAGACAGGATTTCTAGAGTCACTCTATTAATCTCTAGGCCATAGCGCTTCCTGCCTGCTGGGCTCTACCCCCCTCCCCGAGCCTCACTGAGCTACACAGAAATGGACCTCACCAGTGAGAATGTCTTAGCAGAACTCGGGACTGTAGGAGTTCCTGGAGCAAGGGTAGCCTTGGTAGTAGAGGAGCAGCTGTCCCTGAGGAGATCTGGGGGACTGATATTACCCATCCCCACTGTACCCCACTTAAGCCCTCCCCTCAACAATGTGGAAGTATTCCTGGCTCCAGTTCCAGGTAGGGGTTGGGGACAAACCCAGGCAACCAGTTCTAACGTGGGCCTGGTCATGTGGACGTACAGCATCTTTCTTGTTTGTGTGTGAGTGAATGTGTCTGTGCTTGTGCTAAGCACTCAGAAAACAGGTGTAGGCGCTGTCTGCAGGGGGTAGCACGAGTCAGGAAGCTGTCCCGACAGCTCCTTCCAGCCTAGCCTTGTTGATGGTGGCCTCTAAGGCCCTGCTTATGAATCCTAGGTCTTTTTTTGACTCTTTTCCTTCTCACAGAGCAGCTGGATCCTGGGTCCTTTGTCTGGATGGCAGGTGCTGATGTTTTTGTGTGCCTGACCAGCTCTGGGTATGTTCAGGCGAATGGTTCTTGGGCTCAGCTCCCTTCCTGTTTGGAGCTCTTCCTGAGAGGTTGCACATACAGTCCTTACCTAAAGCTCCTCGGGCCACTTAACAACTGGGGATGATCTGCCTGCCCCACTTGCCTGCAGGGACTATACCTGAGGAGGTCAGGTGACTGGCTGGACCTGCATAGGAAGTTGCTAAGAAAGTTGCTAAGTAATTCCTCTAATTCCTCTCCCATCTCCCCACCCCCATATCCTTGATACCGATACCTGAGGAGGTCAGGTGACTGGCTGGACCTGCATAGGAAGTTGCTAAGGAAGTTGCTAAGTAATTCCTCTAATTCCTCTCCCATCTCCCCACCCCCATATCCTTGATACCGGGAGGCCAGGCCAGGCCCTCAGAGAGTTCTGGAGCCCATTTGGCGTAGAGTGGTAAGGCAGGAAGAGGGGGAGCCCCTCTCCCCTGGGCTTTTATCCTGTTGGTGACTGTCAGTGGTGGCACCAGTTTGGGGAGGAAGAATGATGTGAAAGAGGAAATAGCTTCCTCCAGATGGAGCCAGTGTGGTTGCTAGGGACAGCCCAGATGGGAAGGAGAGGACCAGTGAGGGAGGGGGAGAGAGGAAGTTCATGCAAAGCTGTCGCCAGACCGGAGGCCTCTTCCTCTTGCCTCTCCATCCTGTGAAGAGAGTAGGTGTCTGTTAGATGTCCCCCTGCCCTCAGCAGCACCCCAGACACGAATGTACAGAAATAACTGGTATGTCATTTCCGTCCCTGTCAGAGCCCCAGCCACTGCAGCCACATGAATTAAAAGGCAGTGCCCTCTGGGCTCGGTGTCCCCACCACTGGGAGAGCCTCCCAGGGAAAGGAGGAAGAGAACTGGGTCCTTCCCCCCCCACCCCGCCCTACCCCCTTCCCTTCACACATACTCCTGACATACAGGCTGGGACTCAGCAGCCCCAGCCAGGTGGGTGGGCTCTGTGTGGCCTTGGAGGGCCAGGTGGAGGCCTAGGAGGGCAGAGGGTGGAGCCTTTCTGTGTGAGGAGCCTGAGATCACCTCACAGCTGGCTGTGCCCAGAGGGGTGGGCCTTTCCTTGGAAGTCTGTTCTGAGACCCCAGAGGACCCTAGCTGACACATTACTTAGCCTCCTGAGCGTCAGGATTTGGGCTCCCCTGGCAGGAGAGGCACCCACATCTGTGCTGTGGCCTCTTTCCTGGAGAATGCCTGGTGGCCAAGGGACAGCCTTGGGTCTGCTGTCCTGACCTGACTCCGGTCAGCACACAGCCTGTTGGTTCCCAGGCATCAGGAAGCACCTGCCATTCTGGTGAGTAGGATTGTCTGGTTGTCCGGTTACCTGTCCTGCTTAGGCAAGGAGCTGGGGGGAAAGGGAGGTGTTGAAGGAGAACCCAGGGCCCCATTGTTTCTATGAAACTCCTCCTAAACGGCTAGGCCCCAGCAAGTAGGGCCACAGCAACAGCTGTTCCAAAATATGTCCCTCTGGCCTGCTCTCGCTGACTTACTCCCCAGACAGTTCAGGTTGGTGCTCTGGAAGGCCTTATAAATGTGGCCATGATACTGGGGTGGGTGACACCCCCTGCTGAGGACACGTTCATCCCTTCCAGGAGAGGATGAACACTGGGTAAACCAGTTTTGATCTAGCACTTGAACCAGACTGGACCCCAAACCCAAATGAACTTAACCCCAACATTGCCAGTCTTGTTAAGCCTTGAAGTTGATGAATATTTAAAATTAAAAACAGTAGATGAATCAACCTGTTTTTCTAAAAGTATTAAAGAAGCATAAAATTGGAACATCAACATAAACTCCAAATTTGGAAAGTCATCAAGTGCCAGGAGGGAAGGAACGGCTGGGATGGGGCCCTGGTAGGAGCAGCTGGAACGCAGGTTGTCCCTTCTCAGGGTGTGGCTCCTCTGGGGGCAAATCCTGGGTGTCTGGTGTGCTGGAAACTCCGGGGTGAACCTTCTCTTGTGACCCAAGCTCTTTCTCTGTCCCCAGATTCCCATACCAAGTGTGCCTACATTCCAGCCGTCTACGCCTGTCCCTGAGCGCCTGGAAGCCGTGCAGCGCTACATCAGGGAGCTGCAGTATCCTCTCTGGTCCAGGGTCACGGCCACCTTCTGGCTGGTGTTATGTGCCCAAGGGCCAAGTGGGGCTTGTTTCCAGACAAGGCTGGAGAGTCAGCAGAGCTTCCTTATCCCACAACTCCAGGGGTGCCATTCACATGGCATCTCTGTGCTCCCTGGAACCTTGTCCCCTCTGGGTGTCTGCTGTGTGCTGGACCCACTCCAGCCTCTTTGCTACCTGCTTCCTCCTGCTACTGTGTGATGGGGTAAAGAGGGAGAAATGTCTCCTGAGTGACTCACTGGTGGGTTGACCAAGTCTGGATCACCTCTATCATCCATCCAAACCTGCAGAGGAAGAGAGAGGAAGCTCCCTTGGGGCTGGTGAAAAACTGGTTTTAAAGGAGGATTGGGGGAGAAGGGAGGATGAACAGTATTTTATGCTCAAGGAGATAAGTTCCTCATCTTGGAATTTTCTCCCAGTTCTTTGGCTTTCCTTCCCTGGCAGGTCAGCTGCCTAGCATGGAAAGAGCTGGGCTCTCATGAATCCAGGTTTGCCTGTGTCCATGCTCTGGCCCCCTGCAGCCTCTGCAGCCCTTGCACCCTGTCCCAGAGCTGTGTGTGTCCTGGTCTTTTCCCCCAGCCCTCCTGGCTGCAGATGAGGTCAGAGGTGGGAAAACTAGACAAGGGTCCTGAGTAGGGAAAGCCCTGGCTGATAGCTGAAAATCGGGTCCAGCCCCTCCCCTTGCAATGGTTTTCCCCCAGCCCTCCTGGCTGCAGATGAGGTCAGAGGTGGGAAAACTAGACAAGGGTCCTGAGTAGGGAAAGCCCTGGCTGATAGCTGAAAATCGGTTCCAGCCCCTCCCCTTGCAATGGGGAAAATGTGGGCCAGTGAGGGCAGGTGGTTGGCTCAGGCTTTCCCCCAGCCCTCCTGGCTGCAGATGAGGTCAGAGGTGGGAAAACTAGACAAGGGTCCTGAGTAGGGAAAGCCCTGGCTGATAGCTGAAAATCGGGTCCAGCCCCTCCCCTTGCAATGGGGAAAATGTGGGCCAGTGAGGGCAGGTGGTTGGCTCAGGAGCACCCCGCAATTAGAGGCTGAGCTGGACCCCCTCCCCCAGCCTTCTCCTCGCAGTTCATGTTGCTTCTCAGCTGGTTGGAAAATGAAGGGCTACAGAGAGCTGTCCCCACCCAGCTGCAGCTTCTTCCCCAGCCCTGGCCGAACTGGCTGCCTGCCCCATGTCTCCCGTCCTAGGAAGGGAGGCCAGGGAGAACGAGGGTGAAAGCCAAGGAGGGCGAAGGAGAAAGACAGAGAAGGGCATGTGGAGGAGAAGCCTCTCCCCTGCAGGAGACTTGAGCATCCTCCCAGGTGCCACCTGGGACGCACTTGGTGCGGTCCTTCCCCAGCCTGCAACACTGGGAGTGCTGGGCCCCTGGGGCCTGGGGGATGGTTGGGAGGAGAGGGACAACCTGTTTCAGACCAAGCCAGGAAGCCCTTAACTGGTGCCCACAGGTACAATCACACAGGGACACAGTTCTTTGAAATTAAGAAGAGCAGACCTCTGACAGGGTAAGTATGGGAAGGCCCCATTCCTCTGTCTGAAGGCTGGGTCGGATCCTCTGTGGTGTGCCTTTGAGTGGAAGCTTCGAGCAGGCAGGGACTCTCCCGATGGAAGCCAGCCATCAGGGACAGATACCACCCTGGGATCCTAAGAATGTCATAAGGAGGGAAACCTGGCTAAGATGAACAGCCAGGGCTACCTTTATGGAAAGAAAACCCCGACGCTCATGCTGAGCTGGTATGGTAGCGGGCAGTCACCCAGACCCCCAGCCTGACCTGATGGAGATAGAGGGTGGTCCCAGGTAGACTGTCTGTAGATGAGCCTCAGATTTTATTTTTTTTATTTTTTAATGAAAGGTGGGCCTGGCGGAAGTGAGCCCTTCACCCATCTGTCTGTTCCCTGCCTGTGCACTCCCCATTGCAGGGCACCTGCGTGGTCACCCCATTTGCCTTACTGGACTCTGCTGGTCATTTGTAGAAGGTCCAGTGTCTGAGCAACAGGAAGGACTCCACCAGAATGTTGTATCTTTCACTTCCCATCCCACCACTCAGTGTGTACACCCCTGGCTGGATACGTTTGCTTAAGAAAGTTTCTGCCAGTGAAGCCCAGAGGGCAGAGGAGAGTAATTAATGGGGGTGGGGTGAGGGTGGGGGTGATGGGGGGTGTCAGCCCAAAGATGCCCACAAGCTTTTAAAAATTAATGTGAACTTTACATCTTGCTACACACATAATCTATGTTTGCTTTCTTGTGAAAAATACTTTAAATGGTTTATTAGCAAAATTACCTAATTACTTCCTTTCCAAGTCCCTGGGTGTAATACAGCCTCCCTAACCTTAGTGCTTTGCTCTTGTACTGTGGCTGCTGTGTGTTGGGGGCCGCTCAAGCCTCATTTGGGGTGGAGGAGTCTAGACACCCTCCTGGACAAAAAGTCAGTGGCCAAGCTGAAACCCCAGGCCCTGGGGCAGCACTGGGGAGGAGGGAGGAACCAGGACTCAGGGATAGGCTGTCTTAAAATGACCTTAATTCCAAGTTCAGGAGCACATTGGGGTTCACCAGGTGGCTCTTGGCCTGAGATCGCACATCCAGACCCCACTATGGGGGAGCAATTGCAGTCAATTTGCAAGCTCTTCAAAGAAGCCATGTTCAGGGGTGTCAGAAAGAGATCAATGCTGTGCTCTAGAAGAGATCAAAACCAAGGTCCCCACCTCCTCCCACCACTGGCTGTCCAGGTCCTGCCCGGGTTCCTGCTGCCCTCCCCCAGAGGTTACTGGAGCAGGAGCTTGGTGAGGGAGTAGGAAGTGAGAGGAGAGAGGGGAGGGAGAGTGGGCCTCCTTCCTTATCACCAGCGGCTGCCTCTTTCCCCAGCCATGCAGGCTCCAAGTGGGGGTGTGGGGGCGGGGAGGTGCTGTGCCTGAGAGGGCAGTTTGCAGGGGAAGGGGAGGGGTGGGGGGAGGAGCCCTGCCCCCTCCTGACTTTCCCCACCGGAAGGGACTGGAGGTGCTGATCTCAGCCTCGTCTCTCTTTCCTACAGGCTGATGGACCTGGCCAAGGAAATGACCAAAGAGGCTCTGCCAATCAAATGCCTGGAAGCCGTGATCCTGGGAATGTATCCTTCCTCCCCTTGGGAGGCCTGGGAGGGGCCCCTATGGGCCTCAGCTTCCTGCTGTGAAAGGGGAGGGCTGTGTGAGGTCCAGGGCTCTCCCAGCCCTCTTCTATGCAGTCATTGCCTGGAGGTGGAGGAGCCCCCAAAGGTCAAGGAGCCTGGGGAGGCCCACAACCCAGTTGCTGCCTTCCTGGGCTTGCTGGGTGGCTCTTTACTGAGTCATGTGGACACAGTGACCCTATTCTCTGAACCCTGAATCCGGGCACATTGCCTCACAAAGGCTGTTGTGTCATTTGCAAGAGCCAGGCCTTCTGGGAGAAGCTGTTGGGATGCCCAAGTGTTGGCGTTTCTAGGACATGGTGATTTATGGAGATGATGGATGGGATCTTTGAAGCAGAGCTGCCTCAAAAAAACACAAATGGGGTTTCTCAGTCATCCTGCCAAAGGGCAGAAGTGGAGCCTATAGCCGGGTCACTAGGGTAGCAGGAGGTAGCCAGACAGGCCCCAGGAGAGGCTGCCCTGCCCAGTGCCCCCATGCAAGCGAGGGGGAGGCGAGGCAGGTGCTCGTGGCTGGTTCTCTATCCCGAGTGGTCAGCACCAGAACCCTACTTTTTTTAAAAAAAGTCATCTTATTTAAAAAAATTGTTAA
Source organism: Galeopterus variegatus (assembly GCF_000696425.1). Lineage (NCBI taxonomy): Eukaryota > Metazoa > Chordata > Mammalia > Dermoptera > Cynocephalidae > Galeopterus > Galeopterus variegatus. Next base: position 22,213 of record NW_007740027.1, read on the forward strand.
ACTTGTTCAGACGTAGACAGGACAATCTTATGAACTCCCAGTGCACCTATTCCTCAGCTTTGCCAATTGAAGGCCAGTCTTGTTTCATCTCTTCCCACTCCCCCATGTTCCCTGCCAGTTTAAGCATTTGTCTGTCACCCCAGGAATGGGTGGCCCGCATGGCTCAGTGCTGCAGAGGAGCCCAGATGGTGAGGGTCAGGAGGGCAAGGTGAGGCTACCTCATGGGACAAGGAGGAATCTGTTCCCTGGGACAGGCCCCAAGAGGAGGAGGGCCGTGATCCGAGGGTCGCTCCCCCACCCCTCACATAGACATACGTGCCTTAAGTTCACACAGAGAGGCTGCGGGTGCCCTCCTCCCCAGAGGTCCTGAGAGCTAACTCCACCACTGGGACAGTCACATGCTGACAGGACAGGCCCATTTACACGAGCCCGAGCTGCATTGCCCTGCTTGTAGTGTCCTTTGTTAGGATGAGCATTAGGCCAGTTCCGTACCTCCTCATGACCCCACATTCACTCTCCTTCAGGGGCCACACATCAAAGTGGAGGCTCCTGATGACATCGTAGAAGGGAGACAGCTCCCTTCTCCCCCGAACACACACCCGAGGCATTTCAGGGGTTGACTGGTGGCTTGTGGGCAGGAAGAAAGCAGGAGCAGCCCCCATCTGGGTGAGGGATCCCTCTCCTGTGTCCCCACAGCTCCCGCAGTCACTGCACATATGTTGGGCGCTATACTGAGTTTCTGCCTGTGTCTCATCCCCACTGCACTCTGAACCTCTGCAGGGCAGGGCTGCATTACCCATCTCTATCCCTGATTCCTTGGTCACCCTCAAGGAATCAGGCTCAGTAACTGTTGTTGGAATGAGTTTAGCACTGGGAGGAATACGGTAGTATCTGAGAATACAGGCTTTGGGTCAGGCCGACCTGGACTTGAATCCTGGCTCTACGGCTTACTCACCATGTGACCCTTGAGCAGGTTCCTTAACATCTCTGAGCCTCAGAGTCGTCCTTTGCAAAAGGGGATAATGGTAGTGCTGTCACAGAGTTGTTAGGACAACTGAGTGGGTGCGTGCATGTAAGACACTTAGTGCAGCCTCTGTAGGTGGTATCTGCTCCATGCTTTTATCCATTCATCTCCTTGTACCCATTTATCCAAGATGAGTTTTACTGAGTAACTGTTATGTGCCTGGCTCTGTGCTGGGCCCTGGGGAAACAGTGGAGAACATGACGGACAAGGTCTTTCTCCTCAGGAAGTTTACATTCTAGCTGGGGAGACAAGCAAGCAAGTACAGACTGCGCCTGTGGTGGTGAGTGCCGCGGAGGAACAAGCCACGGAGCAGCCCTGCTGTAGAAAGGGAAGTGGGCCATGCCCGCCACGCTGAAGGCCTGCAAAGGAGCCGGCCAGGTGGCAGTGGGGCCAGTGCAGCGTGCTCCGGGTAGCCGGGCCGGTGGTATGGTGTGGGCTGGGGTGGGCACAGTGCTGGCCTCCCAGGGCCTGGCATGGGCTGGGTTTAGTTGAAGGGCAATGGTTAGTATTTGTGTTTGGGGGGCGGTGGTGAGAGGAGAGACTGAGCAGGACGGTCTGCATCTGTGAGGAGCTGTGTGAATGAGAGAACGTGTCCAAGAACGTAGCTGAGGGGAAGTGCCCAGCCCCGTGACTGGCAGGGGCGGCGGGAGACAGGAGGAGGCAGGCGCCTGTCATCCCTCCCTCGGCCGCAGTAGCGGCGTCAGGTCTTAGTGTTTTGTGAGCCCTGCTCGACCTCGGGGCAGCGACCACTGATCACCGAGAGCCCCGTTCCTATAAAGGGTCACTGTGCTGAGCACCTGCTGTGTACCGGGCTGGATGCTAGATGACAGAAGGACGGGGACGAGCACGCGTGGTGTCTGCACTCGGGGGCCACGTCTGGGGCCCCTGGGCACAGCATCTCCCAGGGGTGGGGGCCGTCGCAGCCCCGGTCCCGTGTGCCGCCGGCCCCTGCGCCTCTCGGGGCTCTTTCCTTAGCTCTGGGACCGGCCAGTTACCTCACCAACAGCATGCCCACCCTGGAGCGCTTCCCCATCAGCTTCAAGACCTACTTCTCAGGGAACTACTTCCGCCACATCGTGCTGGGGGTGAACTTGGGCGGCCGCTACGGCGCGCTGGGCATGAGCCGGCGCGAGGACCTGATGTACAAGCCGCCCGCCTTCCGCACGCTCAGCGACCTCGTGCTGGACTTCGAGGCCGCCTACGGCCGCTGCTGGCACCAGCTCAAGAAGGTGAAGCTGGGCCAGTGCGTGTCGCACGACCCGCACAGCGTGGAGCAGATCGAGTGGAAGCACTCCGTCCTGGACGTCGAGAGGCTGGGCCGCGACGACCTCCGCAAGGAGCTGGAGCGGCACGCGCGCGACATGCGGCTCAAGGTCAGGGGCGGGACAGGGGAGGGGCGCTGCTTCCTGGGGGGGGTCACTCCTCCACGCCCTCACCCTGTGCCCCCAGCCCCAGCAGAGATGGCGTGGGGACTAAGGGAGAGGACAGGTGTGAAGCTTCTGCTCGGTGGTGGGATTGTCGTAGGCCCCTTAGGTGGGCAGGCCGGGGAAGGCTCCCGAAGGAGGAATCGGGTGAGCTGGGTTTGGGTAGTGGTAGGTCTTGGACACGTGAAGAAGGACAGGGGTGCGGTACTCCAGGTGGGGGAACTTTAGTAGGAAGCATCCCTTGGTGGGAAATCGTGGCCTATCTATCTGGAGGGAAGGTGGGGTGGGGGGTTGAGCAGCTTCCCCATCCCCCAGTGTATGTATCCCAACTCTTGAGCCACCCCTTCCCCCAGTCCCCTGCAGCCAATAAAGGACTAGGAGAATGTCAGAAGAGTGAGCCCTGGGTAAGACAGTAAGGATGGTGGTTTTTTCTCCCTCTTAGATGAACAGGAGTCTTTGGGAGCTGGGGTGAGGGTGTTGTACCCAGAACAGTTGGGCTGATCTGTTTAGGAACTGGCCCCAGAGCCTTCCAGCAGGCAGAATTTTGGCCTCTGCCTGGGTCCCCCTAGACTGGGGGGTGTTCATCCCCTCCCCATCACTCAGTCATTGCTGCATGGTGCCTCTGCCCCTCCAGGCAGCCTGACACCCCCACTTCAGCCTCCAACCTGGGCACTTGCCTGTCCACTGCTTCTCCTGACAGCCCCAGGAGGCCAGCGAACAGTAGGTGGTGGCTCCATTTTCAGGGTAGGAAGCCCTGAGACTTGCTTATAGACAGTGAGAGGCACGTGGGACTGGAGCACAGCCTCCTGATGGGGAATCCGGGCTTGTCGCTGGTGCCTTGAGGGTGTCCTGGTAGGGGTTTGCAATAGCTAGGGCTGCCCTAGGCCAAGACCTTGCAGATGATGGTGCCTTCCCTCAGAGCACGTGGGACTGGAGCACAGCCTCCTGATGGGGAATCCAGGCTTGTCGCTGGTGCCTTGAGGGTGTCCTGGTAGAGGTTTGCAATAGCTAGGGCTGCCCTAGGCCAAGACCTTGCAGATGATGGTGCCTTCCCTCAGGACAGGAGCAGGCTGCAGTCAATCCTGCATTAGAGAGCGGCTACTCTCTTCTGCTCCGGAGCTGATCCTCCTTGTCTAATCATGGGTCACCCACCCAGCACCCTGGCTCTTGCTGCTTGGAGTATTATTGTCTTCGAGACAGCAGATTGTATCTACAGTTGGAGCCAGTAGTTACCTGTGATTCCCAACCTACTCAGGGCTAAGGACTCCCCAGGTTATTTGCCCCTCTCTGGCACCCCACGGTACATTCCATGTTTTGAAAACTCAAGTCAAGCTGACCGTGCTGCATAAAGGACAATTCATATGTTTTTCTCATTTTTCTTTGAATCAGAGACAGAGCTGCCAGTCTGACTTCTGATTGGCTCAAGATAACCAGTGTCACTCTTGGGGTTGGTTGGATCCCAGCTCAAAGCTAAGACATGGGCAGGCCACTTCCTGAACTCGCATGTTTACCTGGTGTGGGTTAAGGGGCCTTTTCTTTGAGAGCTTTTTACAATATTATGACAACTCAGTGACTTCCCCCCATTTCTGTGCTACCTTCAGACCCAGTGGGGATTGGGCAGCCCTGCTGAGGTACTCCTGCCTTGGCAGCTTTAGTGCATGGGAAGTAGGTTTGGAAAGACCCTTTGGAAAGTTTGAGGCTTCCCGGGCCCTGCTCAGGCAGCTTCTGGCAGGACGGTTGGGCTCTGGGGCAGCCTGGAACGATGCTCTTGTTTCTTTCTCCCCACCTAGATTGGCAAAGGGACAGGCCCTCCCTCTCCCACCAAGGACCGGAAGAAGGATGTTTCCTCCCCGCAGCGGGGCCAGTCCAGCCCCCACCGCAGGAACAGCCGCAGCGAAAGACGGTGAGAGATGGGATAACCCTGGGTGGGCCCAAAGAAGCTTTTTTCCTCTCCTCTCATCTTCTGGGTCCCTCTCTCTTTTCACCCCTCTCTTCTCCTCTCTCTCCCCTTCCCTCTTTTTTTGTTCCCACCCAAGGGAGGTGGTTTGGACCAGTGGGTTTATGTGTTGACATGTCCCACAGCAAGACAGTCCCATTTCCGGACAAAACAGCCCTCAGCAGGCCCACTGGTTCCTCTGTATGGAGCCCTGGTGCTGGGCCAGCAGGTCCATACAGAAGGCCCAGCTTGTGGCAGAAAGGGTGATGTGGGAAGCCAAGGGAAGAGGTGGGGCCTGAGAGGCAGTGTGTTCTCCCAGGAATGTCCCTGGCGGGGAAGTGGGGGAGGGGCTGAACATTAAGTGGTGGCTGTATGTAGCCTGGGTAGATAGATGGTTTTGAACATAACAGAAGAGGTGGGGCCTGAGAGGCAGTGTGTTCTCCCAGGAATGTCCCTGGCGGGGAAGTGGGGGAGGGGGCTGAACATTAAGTGGTGGCTGTATGTAGCCTGGGTAGATAGATGGTTTTGAACATAACTTTCCCCCAGATGGTCTGTGGTTTTCGTCTGTATCTAGATGGCAAAAACATACCATTAAAATACCAGGCCTTGTCCTATGATTTCATCTCCTACATATCAGTCTGGCCCTTGCTTTAAATATAATTGTCATTGTGGAGCCACCTCTCTGGTATGAATTAAGGGTACCAAGCAGGCCTCTGGCACCAAAATATTCATCCTCACTGCCTTTGATCTAGGAGGCTTTTATAGAGGACAGATTTCCCTTGGAGAGGTTTGTACTTGAAGCTGTTACCCTCAACTGTGGCCCAGTCAGCCAACCTGCAGCGAAGAGCAAGAGCCTGCAGGAGAGAGCCAGGGACCACACTCAGGAGAGGACAGGCAGGCCAGGGCTTCCAGACACTCCCTTCCTCATGTGCTCTGCTACTTGCTGGAGGGCCCCTGGAAGGTTGGAGGGGGAGCCCGCAGGGGCAGCTACAGCTTGCTCCCTCCCGCTCCAGCTTACTCTCCCCCTGCTCTGCTCTGTTCCTCCCTGCAGGCCCTCGGGTGAGAAGAAGCCTTCCGAGCCCAAAGCCATGCCAGACCTCAACGGGTACCAGATCCGGGTGTGAGGCGGGAGCCAACACCCTAGGCCTCCCCTGCCTCTGGGGGCCCAGACCCACCTGCTGGAACCAGCCTTGCTCATGGGCAAGGAGGGGCTGGTGAAGGGGCGGGCAAGGGGCTACAGGAAGAGTGTTTTGCAACTCAGCTTCCCAAGCTGCTCCCCGTCCCACTGAGCCAAGCCCCCTAACTTGGGGCCAAGAGGCAGTTAGTATTTTATTTGGAGTTTTTAACTCTACAACTGCAGTTTAAAGTATTTGGAGAAAACTTAAAACAAATGATCTGCTGATGGCTAGAAGGCCAGTGCTTGGGAGGTCTAAGTGCCACGAGGCTGGATGAGGAGGATTTGCTGGTTTTGCTGGTGCCCCTGCCCCAGCATCTGTCTGGGAGTTGGGTGCATGCTATCTATGGGAAATTTCCCAGCCCCACCAGGCCTGTGGCAGGAGGGTGGGGTGGGGGGTGAAGGTATTTTTCTAGTTGTCTGCCTTGGCAGAATCTTGACCCAGGGAAAGGGAAGCAGGGTAGGAGTCATCCTGAGAAAGGTCTTTGTAGCCCATAAAGCAGGAGCTTAGCATAGGCCACATCTGCCCCAAGACAGAGAGCCCGTGGCCCAGGAGAGCCCTCAGGCTATGTGAGCTGAGCCTACCTGCTGGCAGAGCCCCAGGCTGGGAATGGGCTACAGGAGAGCCCAGGAAAGGACCATTGGGTGAAGAGTTCCCAAGCCCTTAACCGAGTCTACTTGCTCAGTGCCAGCCCTGCCTGTTGCTGTAGCCCAGAGGGTCCCTGCGGAGGGGCTAGGCTGTGCAGAGGGCCCAGAGTTGCACTGGGGTCAGCACAACTGTGGGGACGGAGCAGATCTTGGAGCTGGTCTGGGAACCATGATGGGCATGGAGTGATGTGGTGGGACACTCAGGCCTGGGTCATTTCCTAGCAGTGCCAGGAGTGGGCTCTGCTGTTCCCCGCTTTCTAATACCTCAGTCCTTGCTGGGGAAATCAAGCAGACCAGGATGCTTGTGCCCCAGGCCCATCTCTCCTCCTTTAACAGTCTCTTTAAGCTTGGGGTTGCAGTGATGGTCAGGCCTGTCACTTGTGGCAATTCATTAGGGCCCTGGCAAGGAAGAACCTAAGCAGCTGGGCCCAGCCACAGCCTGTCAGGCATGAGATATCTGGTGGAGAAATGAGGGGGTGTGGAGAGAAGTTGGCAGGGCTGGGGGAAGATTCTGGAGGTCAAGAAACAAGGAGGTGCGGGGCATTGGTGCAGTGTAGCCACTGAGGAGGGACAGAGCCAGAGAACTGGGGGGTGTATGTGAGAAAGGGTTGTGGGGGAGAGTTTTGGATCAGGCTGACTTGGAGAGTAGTGAGTCCCCTGTTGCAAAGACTAGATGGCTTCTTGTCAGAAAGGTGTAGAGGGGATTCAGGTCATGGAAGGGTAGTTGGGTGAGGTGACAATTAAGATTACTTTTATATTGAGGCTACAGTCTGCCAAAGGCAGATGTCAGAAGGCTTTAGAGGAGCTGCGGCCTGGATAAGGGAGGCTCAGAAGGGCTGTAAACTCAAATGCTTACGGGGCCAGCAGGTGATTAAAAGAAGGCTACAGGGCTGGGCGGGGACTATGGCAAACTGAAGAGGGCATTCCCTACTAAAGGGGCCACTGCTGCTTAGCTGTTCTAATAGAGGAAGCAAGCTTTGTGTTGCCAGAATGACTTTTCAGAGGCCAGAACTCTGAATTGTTATGTGAAAACTGATTTTTAAATGTTGGCAGTCAGTTCAAAAAATTTAAAACCCCGGTACAGATGAAAGAGAATGCCAGTTTGCAATCTCTGGAGTAGAGAGAGCTTGTGCTGGGAAGTCTACTGAGATGCTTTGAAGTGGGAAATATGAAAGTTCTAAGTTTCCCCAAGCGGGGCGGAGCTGGGGTGGATCCTTGTGGCTGGGGAGGAGGACAAATGCTGCTGAAGCTCTTCCCAGCGTGGGCACTGCCTGCTGGTCATCCTCATCACTCTCCCTGCAGACCAGAGACCAGCCAGAGACCCTCTGCAGTTGCTGGGTCACCAGAGAGGGTGGAATGGAATAGAAATAGTGCAGCTCTCAGCCTGCCAGGGAGCTGGGTGATGCCTGGAAGTAAAGAGGAAGGGAGGGAGTTGCTTTTGCTGATGAGGGTGCCCGTCAGGGAAGGCACCAGAGGCTCGCAGCTCTTCAAACCAGCAGCTCTTGGCCCAGAGCCAGGCCCAGTCGGGCCCAGCCAAAGGCACCCTGGGAGGCCAGCTGGTCAGTCTCTTGCCTCTCTGGGCTCCTCATGGGGTCAGTGGCCCTGGGGAGGTACTGACTTCATCCCTGCGTGCCAATCAGAGGGGCATGGGGACCCCTGGCCCACCGTCCCATCTCAGCTTTCAGGGAGTGAGGGTGGTGGTCTCCATGTTTTCATGATAGCTCAGCATGGAAAGCACGAGGCTGAAACAAGGTCCCTTGTGGCCCCAGAAGCCTCTGGGGAACTTCCGGGGAATGACAGACTCTGAGGGGAAGAGATGTGAGGGAGCTGGGAGCTGGAGTCAGGGAGATATGTTGGGAGCTGCTCAGGGTCAGTGGCCCTGGGGAGGTACTGACTTCATCCCTGCGTGCCAATCAGAGGGGCATGGGGACCCCTGGCCCACTGTCCCATCTCAGCTTTCAGGGAGTGAGGGTGGTGGTCTCCATGTTTTCATGATAGCTCAGCATGGAAAGCAAGAGGCTGAAACAAGGTCCCTTGTGGCCCCAGAAGCCTCTGGGGAACTTCCGGGGAATGACAGACTTTGAGGGGAAGAGATGTGAGGGAGCTGGGAGCTGGAGTCAGGGAGATATGTTGGGAGCTGCTCCTGGTTCTGGTGCCCTAGAAGGACGCTGTGACCCATAGGCTCCTTCCCTGGGACCGGAGCCCTGGGGAGGAGGGAGCAGAACGAAGCCCTACTCCCTGCTGTCTGCGAGGGAGGGTGCTGGTCCCCAGCTGGGAGTCCCCTGGCACTCACCCTTCCTGAGGTGAGACCTCGGGTCTGTGGCGTCCACCACGGGACATAGCGGTGCTTTTTAATTTATTTTAAACTGTTTCTCATATGTAGCAACCCCTCCTCCCCTCCTGGGTGTGTTTACAGAGGCTCTGCTCTGTGGGGCAGGCCTGGCTGCGAGGCTTCAGTGCAGGCAGAGAGGCAGGGGCTTTGGGGCCTTAGTCACCATCCATGGTATCACCCCATCTCACTTCCAGTGAGGGACAGGGGCCTGGCTGATGGGACTCAGCTCCCTGACTCAGGACTGCCTTCCAGCTCCTCCGCCCCCAGGGATGGGGCTGCTGGCTGAGGAGGGGACAAAGTAAGGTCAGAGAAAGCGCTTGGTAAGGTGTGCTGGAGCAGGGGGTGACTGCTGGGTCTCCCCAAAGCTTGGCTCCTTGTGCTCCGTGCGGGACAGGACACTGGGAAGCTGGGTTTAGAGCACCTTCCTATCCACCTAACTGCCAGGCCTCTCCCTCCATGGCCTTGCCACATTCTCACACTCCCCCCACCCATCATGCCAGCGGCCCCTGTCCTTACTCAGGCATGGCCAAGTGGGGAAAGAGCAGCCCACTGGCCTTGGGATGCAATGGTAAAGCCTGGGGCTGGGGTTGCAAGGGGCAGAAAGAGCCAAGAAGCTGATCACGTCTAATTCCAGGCCTTTCTGTCATGTCATGACCCTCCTCTTCCAGCTCAGAGTTGACTTCCCTGGGAGTTGGCCTAATTCCGGCAGGTAGAATCCCAGAGGCATGTGTGCATGTGTGTGCCTGGTTTTCCTGCCTGGAGTGTTTTCTGGCTTAGCTGCAGCAACATCCGCAGGCCCACCTTCCACACTGTGCCCTGGCCTCGGAGCGCAGGGATGTGCATGCGGCACCAATGTGTGGATGGTGTGAAGAGCAGGAAACAGTCTTCTGGAGGAGTGTGGGGGGAGGGGGAGAGTCTGCCAGGTCCCATCGCCTCCACCAGCTTCCCAGGCCAGGTAGGGCTGCTGTGGTGCTAGCTGTGTTCATCAGTGTTGACCCACTCACCCCCTCTTGGTGCTCCGGAGTCCCAAGTTCCCCTCTTTCTTCAAGTCTGGCAAGAGAGAAGAAACCTGGGCGTGCTTGGCCCGCGGGGCCTGGTGATGATGGGCCACCCCCTCCCTTCAGCTCTGTGTTTGGCTGCGTGATGTACTGACTTTGTTCTTCCTGTTCTCATATCAGTATCACCCCACACTTTCACTTTTACACTCCTCATTCCTGTTGTCACTTTTCCCCTGAAAGGAATAAAGTCTCCCCAGCTCTGATTGTATGGGCTGGGCAGAAACCACATGTAAGCTTTGTCTCCTTTCCTTTGGGAGCTGGGGCCAACCCCTACCAGTATTAGCCCTATTGGCTCCAGGAAGAACCTGAGCAGAAGTAAGGGGAGCATAAACCAGGGAGCAGGAAACCTCCCAGCCCCTGCGGTCACAATGAAACTTTTGGAGTCCAGGCCATTCAGTGTCTCGTTTACCCTAATCTGGGAGATCTTCCCTGCCGGCCATAAATGAGCCCCACACAGCAAGGCCCTGGAGGCCCAAGTCTGTTCCCAGGATGTGTTCCGGAGCCCTCCTCTTCCTGTCCTAGTCCACAGCAGTCCATCAAGAACAAAGGAAAAAGGGGGAGTGTTGTAGGGGATGAGCCTATTTCAGGAAACCATAGCAACAGGAATTTGAAGTCCCTTCTCATCACAATCGCCAATCCAGAATCCATGGTGGTTAAAGCCACAGCTTTGGAAAATACCTCCGGGTCC
>NW_007740028.1:0-1444 GCF_000696425.1 Galeopterus variegatus
GAAGGATGTTAGCCAATCAGGGACTGTCAATTGGACTTTACTTCAGTGACCATGAGATTTTCATTGTTTTAAGCTGCCACAATTTGGGGGTTCATCTGTTATAGCTGCTAAAATTCCCTAACTAATTAGAGCCCAATTCATTCAATCCCACTGATGGATCATTCCTCCTTGGGCTGCTGGGCACTGCCTATAGCTACTGCACAGCTGCCCCTTGGGGGTCTGGGATGTTAATCACTTGGGGAGACTCACCTGAAGAAACCAAATATTCCTAGCCGGTACTGGATGGTCACAACCAGCACCTCCTCGTAGGCGGCCAGGGCGGACACATCAAAGATGGAAGCTGAGCCAGTCTCAAAGGCGCACCCTGGGATCCACACCATGACCTAAGGAGGGGAGAAAAAACACTCCAGTGGGCCCAACAGGCACCCATGTCCCCTCCCCATGCATGTGGAACATTTTATCTTCAGGGAAAATATAAACGTCATACTTTCCTTTCTAAGTAGGTCAGATGTTTTGTCTTTTGAAGAAGGCCCAGGCTTAAGCATGCAGGCTCTGGTGTCTGAGTGTGTGGTTTTGATTTCCAGCTCTGTTCCTGACTAGCTGTGTGACCCTGGGCAGATTATGTAACCTCTCTGAGGCTCATTTGTCTCATCTGTAAGATGTGACAATATCTCACTTGTAATGTTACCATGACGATTAAACTAGATCCTGCAACTAAAGCTCATCGAATAACACTGGCCCGTTTCAAGTGCTCAGAATGTGTTAACTAAACTGTGCCTGTTCCCATAGGAAGATGGAAGTCATTGTAAGCCATGTATACAAGCAAAGGTAGCTTGAGGTGTTTGAATTAAAAGCTTTTCTCTACCTGCAAAGAGAGAAGACAGGAGCAAAAATAGGGAAGAGAAGTGTAGGAACTTTACCACATTTTTACCCTATTGATTAGAAAAATTGGGACCAGGGAACCTAAACATTATTCTAATGGTATTATCACTAGTTATATACTTAAATCCCTCTCATTGTCTTTTTCAAGGTCATATTAGAGACTACAAGCTTTGGGTCAGGAAAAGAGAAGAAAGCCACTGAGAAAAAAGAGGAGCTGAGCAAAGCACTGGCTTTAGTGACAGGGTCTAGCACTTACTGTGTGTACAACCTGGAGCAAGTCACTTATGCCTTCCTGTGACTCATCGTCTTCATCTGTAGAATGGGGCTAGTCATCCTTACCCATCGGGCTATTGTGGGAGTCTAATGATATAATGTGCTGTGGCTGGCACACGGTATGCACTCAATAGGTGTTGCTTTTATGATACAGTAGAGTGAGTCCCCCATTGCAGAGGCACGGGGGAGAGAGGAGGACGGAGGGTGTGGGTAAAAAACAGATCGTAGGTTGCACCTTTCTCTTACTCACTTGTACAGGCATCTCGTACATTCTTAAATGAAATACTTA
>NW_007740028.1:3103-3655 GCF_000696425.1 Galeopterus variegatus
CTGAGATTTCTCCAGTTAGACCACAGCTCTTCTTTGGAAACACCCACACTTCCTATAGCTTGGCCTAGGCTGGTACATGAGCACTAGCATCTTCCCCATCTCGACTATGAGCAGCTAAAGCCTGGGACTCTGTATCAGTCACCTCTCTACCTAGTAGCCCCTAGTACAGAGCCCTCCACAGTGAGATTAAGTGAAATCATATATGTGAATATTTCTACCATAGTAAGTGCTCAATTAATGTTAGTTGTTTTCTTAATAGACTAGTGTCCAGTGTGGGCAGAGGGAAACCACAGCTACAAATGTACCCCCTGACAAGTGTCTACACATCCTTGCCCCTCTGTATGTTCTTCACCAGAAATGGAGGCCTCACTGCTTCCAGAAAAGCCATCCCTGACCTACCCTCAAAGCTAGGCTAGGTGGCTGTCTGTCCTCCCTCAGCAGCCTTCTCTGACCCCCTAGATTGCCCTTGTCACCCTAGATTTTAATTGTGTTGTCCCCAGGGCCTAATGGAGAGCCAATTGTTGAGTTGATTCTCAGTGAATATTACTTGAA
>NW_007740028.1:4992-6549 GCF_000696425.1 Galeopterus variegatus
GCAGAGGGAAACCACAGCTACAAATGTACCCCCTGACAAGTGTCTACACATCCTTGCCCCTTTGTATGTTCTTCACCAGAAATGGAGGCCTCGCTGCTTCCAGAAAAGCCATCCCTGACCTACCCTCAAAGCTAGGCTAGGTGGCTCTCGGTCCTCCCTCAGCAGCCTTCTCTGACCCCCTAGATTGCCCTTGTCACCCTAGATTTTAATTGTGGTGTCCCCAGGGCCTAATGGAGAGCCAATTGTTGAGTTGATTCTCAGTGAATATTACTTGAATGAATGAATGAATGAGCAAAGGGATGAGTTTCAGCTTAATGTCCTCGGTCCCTAGGCCACATGGGGTCATCTTCTGTGGCTTAGGGAGCATTCTGACACCACAGTGTTCCTTCTGCCTGGGGCCCCGATGCCATAAACCAATGTGGCCCAAACTTAGGGCTTCACAGAATCTGAAAATCAGAAGATTCTTGGGAATCTTCAAGTCTCACCGCCCACCCACAAGTGTCACCTCTCCCCTGCACTATTAGCCTGGTCGTTGGTTACCCACCCAAGCTTATAAATCTGCAGTGAGGGAGCTCCTTCCCTCCCAGGCCTCCAGTGTCATAGGGACACATTTGCATATTCATTCCACAGGTGTTTCTGGAGTTCCTGCTATGGACCAGACATTGCATGAGGCAGTTTTGACTGCTGAAGCTAAACTCCCTCTAGTGCTGTTCTTCCCTCTAAAGCCCTAACTCTGTCTGACCATAGAGGCTAAGCCTGGCTGAGAGGTCATGGGGAAACACCTGGACAGTCCCTTCTGACCAGAAGACTCAGGAAGCCCATCACCATGCTCCCCAGACCTGGATGGCGCTCAGAATCCCTAGAGAGCTTTCAGATAATACAGTTTCCTGGGCCCAGCTTGTGAGATTCTGATTCCAGAAGTTAAGAAAGGAGCCCAGGCAATCTGCGCATTTTTAATCATGCCTCCATTGATTCTGGCGATCAGCCAGTTTGGGAGCCATGAACTGAGCTGCCTAAAGCACCTACTCAGGTCGTGGTCCCTCTCTCTCCTCCCCGATGCACACCCCTCCTCTCCTTTCCTCCGGTTGGCATGTCCTTCATTTCCCCAAATCTCAGAGTCACAGACCATACACCGGACCAAGCCTGGTCTTACACGTTAAGGTAGGAGGTGGCTTCTCGCAAGTCATCCCAAGGCGATGCACGCTGTGGGTTTGCAAAGCGCAGGGTTCCCAGAGGGGGTGCGGCATAGGGGACTCCGAGGAACAGGTTCACAGGCATGGGGCTTCCCAGCACAGTGACTTGCTTCCCTTGGACCCATCCCAGCCAGGTGTTCCTCTGTGGCACTTCAACAGCCGGCCCTGAGGGAATACATGGGGAGGAGTCAGGAGCTGGTTGAAGCGAGGCGGGGAATCAGCCCACCCTGGAGCTTCCCCCATGGGGACGCAATTTCCACGCCTTGAGGTTGTGCAGCAGGAAACCTCTGGGTGCCTTCTCCGTGAACCCTTGTCCATTGCTTCCTTCAAGAAGTCACCTCCATCAGAGCACTGACTTAGTTTC
>NW_007740028.1:7265-18884 GCF_000696425.1 Galeopterus variegatus
ACATTGGTGGAAATTAAAAATTCTCATGCAGATGCCACCTGAAATCAACTCATCCACTTCCAGGGCTATGAAGACAGCACTTTGGGAGACTCGACAAGCAAGCGTCTGTTTCCACACAGAACAAGCAGCCTTGAGAAGGAAAGCACCCAGCCACTTACTGAGCAGGGTCGTCTTGGCACTGTTTCTAATGTTATTTCATTACTGAAAGTCCTGGCTCCACACCCAGGACTAGAAGCACAGGCTCCATCCCACACCCCTCCCCGGTACCCAGGACAGAGCCCCTCCAAGCCCCTTGCAGAGTGTCAGCAACCAAGAGGCAGGACCAGGGTCTTCTGTCCCCTCCCCGTGCCCTAGAATGAATCTCAGTCCCAGGGTTCTCAGCAACACCAGGACATTGGGGTCCTGAGGGTACTACATAGCCCTCAATGGGCCCTCAGAGACTTCCGAGAAATAACTTCCTTTCTCCCAGTGGAAAATCCTCCCACTATCCCATCTTCTGAGAGCCCTCCTCTCCCACTGGGTGTCTCACCCTTGGAGGCGGCTGCAAGGACCCAAGCAGCCCAGATTAGGGCCTGCACTGGGCGCACCCAATCCCCGCTCATTTGGCTGAACCACCTGACCTCCCTGGACACCCACAGCTGCTGCTGACCTCAGAGAGCTTTGGTCAGGGACAAGAAGGAGTTTCTGTTAGTAGACAAATGCTGAGCAGGCAGACACAGGCACAGGGTTAGTGAAGTATAGCATCAGACTAATATTTTCAGAAGAATTGGCCATGCAAGACTTTCCTGTTCTGATTCACATAAGAAGTAGCTGATGATTAACTCCTGAGCTGGGGAAAGATAATTTGGTAGGCTTTGGACTAATAGGAAGATAGAAGCAGAAAGAACTTTCAGGATTCGGCGAGCCAAGAATCAAAATTCAGATGCCGGCAGGGGTCAGGAAGGCAGCAAAGAAGCAGTAAATGAAGCTGGCCTGGAGAGGCAATAGGGAGTGATGTGGACTGTGGAAAACTGGATAGCACATGCTCTGTCTAAAGGGGCAGTGACTTCTCAGCTCCAGTAAACATCTGGCTGTGACAGTGTAGGTAGGGGTACTTGTCCTCAGGATTCTGGGTTCTCATTGCAGTGCTCTTTCCATTATAAAGCCGTGTTCGGGGAAACAGCTGGTGGGTCATGGGAGATCCACGTACCTGCCCCCAGCAGGCTCCACACTTCACTCAAGGCAAAGGGTCCAAGAAGTGCTTGGAGCTGGGCTGGAAGAGTCAGAATTATCTGGGGTACTAAACATGTATCCTTCTGTCCCACCCTTGCAGATTTGGGGGCAGTGCACTGGGATTTAGTAATAGCAATAGTATGTTTGTGAAACATCAATCTAATGCACAGGAGGTTTCCCAGTCTAGTCACCTCATGAGAGAGGCAGAGGAACCACCAGCAGGTATTATGTGCCTGCTGGATACAGAACTCTGCACAAACAAGCAGGGAAGGCCTTCCTCAAGGTCAGAGCAAGGGGCTGCCTGATGGTCTTTGCTCAATGGCAAGTGCCCCATAAACCTTTGCAGATTTAAGTCCTCCAGTAGATCATCTATTTTCCCCACACAGGTACCAGACATATTTGAGAATATCCTGTGCTCCCTAGCTCCTGTAGTGGAAGGTCATTCAGCTACCAGGGTTACATAACCCTTCTCTACTGAGCATGCCCAGCCACTTGATTTGCATAAGTCAGTCCTTTGTGGTCTCATTTTTCCCATGTTGGTGCTGAAAATAGGCCTAACTGGCAGCAGTAGATTTCCCCTAGGGGAGGGCCTAGAGGAGGGACCTGAGACTTTGAGGAGTGACTGGAAACCCAGAGTCATGCCTGGAAACCTAAACCCAGGAAAACTGAGCACCCACTCTCTCATGATGTGATTGGTGTTTTCTCTAAGACATTCTGTATGTTCTGGAGAAGAACATAGAGGATTGAATAGCCAGACCAAGGTTTCCTGAAAGTCAGAGTAAAATCTTCATGAATCTCAAAGTGCTTGGGAGATCATGTTTCCTCAGAGGGATAGGGCTGCTGATTGGCCCCTCAAGATTTTTGGCACATTATAAAGCTGCAGGATGTGTGTGCTAAGGAAGCAAGCTGAACCTCTTAAGATCACAAGAGGATTTGTCACAATATTTCATGGTTGACCAGTGACGCTCTAGAATTTCCATCCAATCCCTGAAGGGCCTTTCCTGAGAAAGAGGGAAAAACCAGAGGTGGATGAGCCTCATTACAACTGCATATGGGTAATTGGACTCAGAGGGGGACAGAGAGAGGAGAGAGAAGGGGGCAGAAGCCATCACTGAAGGTGTTATTACTGAGGATTTTCCAAAATGGGTATAATACATCAACCTACAGATTAAAGAACCCCGATTAGATCAGCAAATCCCAAGTGGGAATAAAAAAGAAAAGAGGAGAAAATCATACTAAAGTCCATCATAGTGAAATTGATAAAATGAAGCAGATAAAGTCAAATTTCCTTTCTAAAGCAAATTCACACCCTTATATGTCATTATTAAACAATAAATATCAAAATATTCTAAAACTACTTATTCATTCACGGGAGAATGGATATACTAAGTACAAGAGAATGACGGAATTGATAGACTAGTAAATCTGAAAGCTGTTTATTTGAATAATAAAAACCCAACAAAAGCCGTGTATTCACTTTCAGTGTTTATTTTAATTAAATAAATTTGACTCCACCAAGGCTTCTGGCTTGTATTTTCCTAAGCTGTGGGTCCAGCCACACCTGGAGCCAATTTAGCCACAGCTGGAGCAGCCAAAGCAGCTGGGGTGCTGGTGCTAGAAGCAGTTTCACAAGGTGGCCCTGAGCAGTGAGCCCGTGGAGGGCTCCTCAAACCAGTTCCCCAAGACCATTTTGTCTCCGTTGATGTCTGGGCCTGAAATGGAAGGGTTGGCTCCAGAGGCTTCTGCAATGCCTTCAGGGCCTGTTTCTCCTTCTCTTGATAATCTCGTTCTTTTGTCTTAATCTTCTTAGTACCATTGAATTTTCCTTCTGAAAATGCTCTCTGCTTCTCTACCACATGGCCAGGCTGCAAATGTTCCAAATCCTTACAATCTCCTTCCCTTTTAAATTCTGGATTTATGTCACGCCTTTGCTGCCATAACTCAGTGTAGGCTGTTGCAAGTAACCATGCAGCTTCCTTAGTGCTTTGCAGCTTAGAGATTTCTTCCACCAAATACTCTGGTTCACAGCTCTTTTTTTTTTGTCTTTTTTCCGTGTCCGGCAATGGATCGCAACCCTCAGTGTTGCCCCCGTACCGGACCGGGGACCGGCAACAGGATTGCAAACCTCGGTGTTGCTCCCGCGCCCCGCTCAGCCAGCGAGCGGGAACCGGTCTGTATGTGGGATCCGAACCCTCGGGCGGGAGCGCTACTGCGCTTCCCAAGCGGCGCACTATCCAGTGCGCCACCGGGCCGGCCCTCTGGTTCACAGCTCTTAAGTCCCAAATTCCACAAACTCCTAGGGCACGGATACAGTGCAGCCCAGTTCTTTGCCACTTTACAGCAAGGGTGAACATTGCCCCAGTTTGCAAGAAACTATTTCTCTCTGAGACCTCTTTTAAATGGTCTTTACAGTCCATGATTCCTTAAGCATTTTGTTCACCACCATTTAACCAGTTTCAAAAACATTCCAAACTTTCCTTCATCTTTTCACCTTCTTTGAGTTCTCCAAACTCCTCCGAACTCTCCTCAACACCCAGTTCCATAGCCATTTCCACATTTTCAAGTGTCTGTTATAAGTGAAATCCCACCCCTGTTACAAATTTTCTGTTTTAGTCTGTTTTGTGTGGCTATAACAGAATACTCAGCACTAAGGGCCTCCATGGCCAGGCCCCCTTCTGCTAAGGGCCTGCCATGCGTGCCCCAAGTGCTTCCTCGGCCTGACCTGGCACTAAGGGGTCCCCTGGCTCACCTGCCCCTAGGGCCTCCCTGGCCTGGACTGCCACTAGGGACCCACTAGAGTGGCCTGGCCTTCTCCTAGGGCTCCCCTGGCCTAGCCTGGCCTGCCACTAAGTCTTCCCTGGCTGGGAAGGCCTAACCCAAGTGCCACCTAACCTTTCCTGGCCTGCTCCTAAGAAAGCCCTGACCCTGCTTGGCCTGCCTCTCGGGCTCCCCTAGCCTGGCCTGGCCTGTCCCTAGGACCCTGCTGGCCTTGCCTGGCCTGGCTTAGAGCCAAGGAATCCCCCGACCTGTCCTGGGATGTCCCCAGGGCCCTGCTGTACTGACCTGGCCTGGCACTGTGGGCCACCTGTCCTGGCCTGATCTGCTGCTAAGGGTGCCCTTCCTTGGGCTTTTTCCACTAAGGGTACCCATAGCTTGCCCTGCCCAAGGAACACACTGGTTGTTTTGCCATAGGGACCCCCTTTACTGGTGTGTGCCTCGTAGACCACTGCCATAAGGGCCACCCTGCCACTAAGTAAACCCTTTGACTTACCTTTCACTAGGCCCCCTTGGCCTGTGTAGTGCTATGGCCCCCCTGGCCTGGACTGCCTGCCCATAAAAGACCCCCTGGACTGGTCTGGCCTGTCCTGACTGAGGGTCTCTTACAGGCAGGCCAGGCCAGGGCAGTCCTGAAGCAGGCAGAGCCAGTGGGTCAGGCCTGCCCATAGTAGCAGTGGGGCTCTTTAGCAACAGGCCTGGCCAGGGCACCATGAGTGGCAGGCCAGGAATGGCCAGTGGCACCGTTAGTGGCAGGGCAGGCAAGGGGATCTCTAAGAAGCAGGCCAGGCTGGGGGTACCCTGGTGGTGGGGGTGTCTTTCTTTCTTTCTTGGGGGCCCAAAGGGAGGCCAGGCCAGGGGTGCTGTTAGTGGCAGGGCAGGCCTGAAGGGACCTAGGTGGGAGAAAGAAAGAAAGAAAGAAAGACAGGCGTTAGTTACTGGCCTGGGGCAAAGAGTGGTGTAGGCTGATCTTGACGAGGAAAAGCTTTATCTTGTGAAGCATGTGTCACAGATTGTCTGTGCGTTAATACCAAGTAGTAGTATCTGCTCTACTCTATGAAGGAGAGTGCTACTTCTGCTAGTTTTGAGAGTTTTGGAGAATCTGAGTGTTCATGGTTCTCAAATGCATCCATCCAAACGTCCCCATTCCATGTCTCAGGGTCACAGTCATTCCCTATATGCGTCCTGACTTTTGCTTAGGAGATCAACCTCCTTTGTAGCTCTGCCACCCTTATGGTTAAACTTGGGATCTAATTTTTAGCATTGTCTGACTGTGGTTCCAGGAGATATGGTATCTTTAAAAGCTGCCAGGAGGCTTTCTGATTTTCACAGCATGTCCTGTGTTGATAGGTGATATTGGTGGCTGATTGACCTGAGCCTGCCATTTTCTTCAAGGTTTCCAAGACAGGTAACAAAAGCCGGCCAGCAACATAATCCTTATAGTTACCATTGCCTCTGTACCTAGAGGCACTCGAGATAACACACATCCCAGGCTGCCCATTCCTCTGGACCGCATCCCAATCCACCATGGAGTCTTAGTAATCCAGTGCTATCTGACTCGTGAGAGGTCCAGTTTCAGAATCCCACTGAGGGTCAGCTCTCTATGTCTCCTTCTACTACCAACTGACTTGGTTTGGTTTCCTGAAAGCAGAACATGAGGCAGGGATTTGGGTAGAAAGGGGGTTTCTTTAGGAGGTAATCCTGGGAAGGAAGCAGAAGTAGAGGGGAGGAGAGGAAAGACAAGATAAGTGGGTAGTGCTGAGCCTGCTGCTGTGAGCAATGAACCCAGTTTCTCTAGGACCTCCTACTCCCTGGCAGCATGCAGACGCCTCCAGAGCTTCCCCAGCTCTCACAGCCATTTTTTTGAGGGTTTATCCTGGGGGCTTTAACTGTCTTATAATTCCAGTCTCACCTGAGTGAAGACAGAAGGGACTTTCGTGATGGGAGAGAATGCATGGGAAATAGAAAGCGCAGTGGCCCACCCGTGTCTCCAGTGGCATGCTGTCAGTGCCAGATGAGGATGAGCCTGCACAGAACTGTCCACTGCAGCTATGACTTAAATCAGAAGTGGGCTGAGGTTTTGTGACCAGGCTCAGCCATCTCATCATCATTGTCACCATCGCTGTTGTGACCATCATCCTCATCGTTACCTGTGGTTAAACCAGCAAGAGCACAATCAGGGCATTTGAGAACGAAGAGGTCTGTGTTAGTCCATTTCTGTTGCTTGTAACAAAATACCTGGAACTGGGTGATTTATAAGAAAACAAAATTTATTGCTTACAGTTTCTGAGGCTAGGAAGTGCAAAGTCCAGGGAACGTAGCTGGTGAAGGACTTTGTGGTGGTGACAGTGATGGCAGAGGATCACATTGTGAAAAATGTGGAGCAGAGAAAACAGAGAGAGACAGACTCTCCTCTTTCTTCTGTTTTAGCTTCAGAACCACGCCACTGACTGCCATTATTAATCCATTCACCACTGCATGGTCCTACGATCTAATCACCTCTTCAAGGCTCCACCTTTCAATTACCATGATAGGATTTCCCACTCTCTTAACGGTCACAGTGGAGGCTAAATTTTTAATACATAAAACTTGAGGGACACAATTCAAGCTTCAGTGAGTTTTGTGGGAACACAATTCAATCCACTACAAGGTCTATATGGATGAGATGGTTTTTCATGGGATATTGAAAGACAAGTAGGATTTCATGAGGTGAAGAAGTCAAGGGAAAATATTCCAGAACAGGAAAATGTAACAAACACTGCATGCGGTAACGAGGTGCAGTGATGGGGATTCAGTAATGGGGATTCACTGCATGCGGTAACAAGGTACAGTAGTGGCAATGCAGTGATGGGCTGCAAAGTTATGAGGTACAGTGATGGGATGTAGTGAGGGATGCAGAAATGGGGTTACAGTGATGGAGGTGCAGTGAAGAGGGGATAGCAATGGGGGCCAGCTATGGGGGGGCAGTGATGGGATGCAGCAATGGGGTGTAGTGATGGGGTATAATGAAAGGGGTGCAGAGAATGGGGTGCAGTGCTGGAGCACAGTGAGGGGGTGCAGTAATGGGGATGCAGTGATGGGTGCAGTGATGGGTGCAGTGATGAGTGCAGTGATGGGTGCAGTGATGGGTGCAGTGATGAGTGCAGTGATGGGTGCAGTGATGGGTGCAGTGATGAGTGCAGTGATGGGTGCAGTGATGGGTGCAGTGATGAGTGCAGTGATGGGTGCAGTGATGGGTGCAGTGATGGGTGCAGTGATGGGTGCAGTGATGGGTGCAGTGATGGGTGCAGTGATGGGTGCAGTGATGGGTGCAGTGATGGGTGCAGTGATGGGTGCAGTGATGGGTGCAGTGATGGGTGCAGTGATGGGTGCAGTGATGGGTGCAGTGATGGGTGCAGTGATGGGTGCAGTGATGGGTGCAGTGATGGGTGCAGTGATGGGTGCAGTGATGGGTGCAGTGATGGGTGCAGTGATGGGTGCAGTGATGGGTGCAGTGATGGGTGCAGTGATGGGTGCAGTGATGGGTGCAGTGATGGGTGCAGTGATGGGTGCAGTGATGGGTGCAGTGATGGGTGCAGTGATGGGTGCAGTGATGGGTGCAGTGATGGGTGCAGTGATGGGTGCAGTGATGGGTGCAGTGATGGGTGCAGTGATGGGTGCAGTGATGGGTGCAGTGATGGGTGCAGTGATGGGTGCAGTGATGGGTGCAAATGGGGATGCAGTGATGGGTGCAGTGATGGGTGCAGTGATGAGTGCAGTGACTGGTGCAGTGATGGGTGCAGTAATGGGGATGCAGTGATGAGTGCAGTGATAGGTGCAGTGATGGGTGCAGTAATGGGGATGCAGTGATGGGTGCAGTGATGGGTGCAGTAATGGGGATGCAGTGATGAGTGCAGTGATAGGTGCAGTGATGAGTGCAGTGACTGGTGCAGTGATAGGAGCAGTGATCGGTGTGTTACTAGATCTAGAAAGCCAGGTCCTTGAGTCTCTGTGTCGTAGAAGTGAACTCAGAGTGAAGGTAAGCAGGCAAAGTTTGCTAGAGATAGCTCATATACAAGGGATCTGACAGGTAAGGAAAGAGTCGCTCCCTGAAGGGACTGTGTAGAGACTTTATAAGGGTTTTCTTCAGAGAGGAGAGCAGCTGAGAAAGAGGACGTAGTATGTTGTTCCATGATTGTTACCATGCAGCTGTTTGTCTCTCAAAAATGTCCTTTTTCATGATCAGAAGATTCTCGCCGGTCTGTAAAACATGTTTGTGTGAACACTTTTGTTACACTTCCCCTTGATGTTATTTCTTAAGTAACCATTAACTTTATAAAAGGAACGTAACCGTTATCGTTATATACCTGTTGTCTGTTCCCTCGTCCCTTCCTGGAAAGGGTGGTTTTCTGCTGGCTTGTAGCTCTTACTTTTATACTATGGAATTTTACTGAAAGCTGAGCTCTTAACCTCTGATCCCGAGATGAAGTCCTGTGCACGAAAGATGGAGTCCCTCCTGTTTTTCCCTGTGTTGACTCAGGTGCAGTGATGAGGTACATTGAGGCATTAGTCTGGAATGGAAGGATGGAGCCAGATGGAAAGGGATTTGAACATCAAGTTATGGTATTTGGGTTTAACATGAACATAAGATGGGTTTGAAGAAGCAGGTGATGGGAAGGAACCTCTAAGGCTTCCCAGCCCTGGGCTCATGGTGCCAGTGACCTGATTCCATCCCCAGGATATGCTTACTCTGTTTCACCCACCTGCAGGCTGGTTCGACCCGGAGGCAGCTGCCTTTACTCTCCTGCTTTCGAGGTTCCTTTAGCCTCCCCCTATGAGAATGGAAGTGGGCTGTGATATCCACTGCCTATCAGCAGGGGTCGATTAGCATATATGTGAAGCCAAGCCTCAGACTGAGGTCTTAGGTCCCATCCTGGATTTGTCCCTCTGGGTTTTAGCAGAGCAATGTGGGAGAACAGGGAGAGCCCATCAGTGGTCTGTGTCTCTCAGGGGCCCTCCAGGCCACTAGACTGTGCTACTGATGGGGACATCAAAGTCCAAGGAGGTAACGTCAAGTGCTTACTTAGTTTCCTGGAAGATTAAGTGATTTTTCATGGCCCACATACTGCAGAAGCTGGCCCATCCTCCCTGATCTCCCTAGTGCTCCTCATTTCCTTCTCCCTCCTGCCCAAATTGTAAAGCCTGCAGCTTAGGCGCGGGTAACCTGGGCTCAAGTCCTGCCTGTGCTGCTTTTCAGCCTTGTGATATTGGACCAGTCATCCCACCTTGCAGATCCTCAGTTTCCACATTTACAAAATGGGTGTAATTGCATTAAATTAAGTGATAAATGCAAGCATTTAGCCTGGGGTTTGTTACTTATAGGGGATTCCGTACATGATAGCTAGTGACATTGTTTCCTGACATATTAGTGTTCCCAGATCATAGGCCCTGTACATTAGGGGATGCCTGAGATAATTAGGGGTGGTCCCCAGATGCAACAGCAAATAGAAGATATATAATTGGGAAACCATTTCCACCATAGTTCTCTTTCCATTCTGATTTTGTAGAAGAGATAGACTCAATTTGGTGGTAGTATGTCTTTTATATACATCTAATGCCTGTTAATTTCCCTTTTTAACAAAGAGACCATGCCTTGCCCCACTGGTTCATAGTAGACAATCATGTTTAAGTCAATGTGGTAAACTCAGTCCTATTCAGTAATTTAAAGTCTCTTTAGGTAACATAATCATTTGAAGCACATCCAGAGTCTCAGATTTGCTCCCCACCCCACACGCCTTCCTTTCCAAGATGGCACCTGGCTGCATGAGTTCGGGGAGACTTCCATGACCACGTGAGTAGAAGGGCAGAGAGAGCTTGGAGCCATTTGCAGAGGTCCCCACATTGTCATGGTCCCTNAGGAAGGAAGGAAGGAAGGAAGGAAGGAAGGAAGGAAGGAAGGAAGGAAGGAGAGAAGGAGAGAAAGCCCACAAAGAAAGAAAGAAAGAAAAAAAGGAAAGATGGAAGAAAAGTAAAAGGAAGGAAAGAAGGAAAGAAGAAAGAAAAGGCAGGAAGTGAAGGAAGGGAGGGAAGGAGGAAGGGCATCCTGTAGTACAACATTCCAACCCTGTGCTGTGTCGCTACCATGTTGATAGCTTAGCTGATCTCTTCATAGACCATTCCATTCTTCTACTAGACTGACTGCTTCCAGTTGATGCAGCATATGGCAGAACAAGTGGATCCTGTGACCATTTCTTCAGTGTCTCATCCTTCACCAGAAAATAGGTCCCTTTTTCCTAAGGTGATGTTATGTGGGATCTCATGTTAGCAAATTAGGCAAGAGCCTTCAGGTAGGAGTGCCGGCAAAGGCACTGTGGGCAGGGAAGGTAAACCCATAAAACCACATCCTAAGTAGATGCCAATTACGGCAAGAATGAAACACTCTGCCTCCCCGATCACAGAGTAGAAAGAGTCTGACATAAGCTATTCGCTGCCGAATAGTTTTTGATACCATACCTTGAAATAGTACCGTATTGAAGGCTCACGTTAGTCTCTGCTGCTGGCTGTTGGGCATTTAACCCCAGTGTTGCCTAGGTCAGCCATGGTGAGTCAGAGCCCATGCAGGGGTTCTGTCTGCCACCTTAGCTGTTTTGCTCATGGGCTTATCGTGCAAGCACTACATGGCTGAGGAAAGAGGCTGGTTGACATGCCTTGGACAAGGTTTGTCCATCTGTTTGTAGATTTCCTTGTCTGCAGTAAATACTCTCTGGTGGGCATTAAGGTGAAGCAAAGATCTGCACACTCTGTCCCACTCCCATAGGTGGATCTGCATGATTCTTTGTCAAACTGCCGTGTCACTGATTTTCCTACTTGTCTGTTTCTGGGCCTTCGAGCAACCAGACAAGCCATTCACCACTGTCCAGAAGTCATGTATGTCTTTACCCCTGGGTATTTTGGTTCCCACTCAAATTGGACAACCAAGGATACGGCTTGAAACTGGACACCAGGAGGCTTTCCTCTCACCTCTGTCCTTCAGGGCCATGTCCAAGGGTTGTGGTGTATAACAGTTGAAGTTCAGCTTATCTTCTTAAGGCAGCCCATAGGTAAGCCAGGCCTGTTTTCCTCCTTTCATCAACTGTTGTCAGGAACCTGCCATGAGGTGGTGGATGGGTGTGCTTGAGGGGGAGTCACTGGTGCAGTAGCAGGAGATGAAATGGGGTCAGCCATGTGTGTAACTATCTTGTGCTATCCAGACTTGCTTAGTCAAATCTCTAATGTACCATATGTGCTTGCCTGACCTTATTGCTGGATCTGGAAATACTCGGCTCATAATGGGCAGCTCTGGTTGCATACTCACTTGATATCCCATAGTAGGTATAGCAGCCATGAGAATGTACCTTGCAAGCTTCCAACCATGGCTTCTAATAGTAGATCAAGAACACCAGCTACTTGCCTCTGAAGTCTGTCACCATATTTACACCAAGATTGCACTTCCCACAGGCTGCTCCCAGCTAATGACTGAGTTCGGCAGGGTACAAAGGCAGTCCCATTGCTGAGAGACCCAGGACTTCTCTGCTGGTTGACTTAGGCTCACATGCTTCCTGGCACACTTGGTGGAATGCTGTGGTTTGAACGTTTGTCCCCTCCAAAGCTCAT